>NC_079451.1:14257489-14342489 GCF_903798145.1 Danio aesculapii
GTTTTGTTCCAAACATTTGAACAATACGCAGTACAAAATGCTGGGTTCCACACAATTCCTTCATGTTGTCGCACACAAATCTATTTAATTTTTTGTGTTGAAAAACTTAATTGTTTAATGTTCAATCCACTTAAATTTGTAAAAACAATTAAGTTGTCCGCCAAAAAACTTATTTCTTTAGGTTTTATCTCATTTGAAACAATAAGCTTGTTTCAACACATTTTAAATAAGTAGTGTAAACAAGCAGCAATAGTCATTTTTTAAGTGTTGTGCATATTTTATAAATTAATAAAATTATTAGAAATGTACGGCTTTTAATTTATTACTGCATTCGATAAATTTGATAATGCTGCAAATGCATTAGTAACATTGTGCAGTTGTGGTAAAATGCAGAAGACAGGGTAATGTCTCTTCAAAGTGTGGGCCCAGAAATATGGTGCAAATATTGAGCCCCATGTCTACATTTTGCCTGTTGGGTCCACAGCAAGCCCACAAACCCCAAAGTGTGGGACACCAAAGTTTCTGGGCCCACAGTGGGCTGCCCACAATGGACTCATTTGGCCCCAAAGCAGCATTTTTTCTGGGTGTTTTAGAAAATACATTTATTTGGTTTGACCCTCAAGTAATTTACTGTGTCATGTGATTTTGTAGGGTAAAAGTAAAATTGTTTCACTGACATAAGTGTAAACGTTATCATTTGAGCTACAATTTAGTATCGTTGGCTCATGTAATATTCCATGCAATTAGTTATTCATCCATGTAGGGCACACTCACACTATGCTATCCGAACTGTGCCCAGGCCCGTTTTCTGGATCGTTTGAGAAGTGTGAGTGCTCTGAATCGGGCTCAGGCACAGTTCAGGGCGTACTCACATTACGTACAGTTGCCTTAAACCTGGCCAAAGCACGATTGTGCCCCTTCCCCTCTCTCCCGATGGCCTGCACTCACACTGTGTTTTTAGCATCCATACCCAAGCCTGCTTACGTCATTATAGTGCGACGTACTCAAGATAAACAGGAAGAGCTGTGCTAAGGAGTCGTACAATGGAGTCGCTCAGTTGGCCGGCCCTGGCCGGGTTGGAAGAGTTGTGACAAAGCGCGGTTCACTTGCGGTACACTTTTAGTAAGTGCAAAGCACGCCTGAGCCCGAAACTGAAGAAGAGACGAGACGTGACATTTAAGGGACTGTTTCATATGGATTTATTAATCATTCTTACTGTTCAATGAACGCAAACTGTCATAGAATATTAAAGACGCAAACTCATTACTGCAAGACAGTTGCGCCTTCAGCAAACCTCCTAAGTCCTGCAGCACGTGGACTTTATGATTTTTTATGAGCGTCAAAAGTGGCTGATTTGTTCGGCGAAATATTTGACTGCGTGTCACTGCATCCCAAGCGACTTAAGCGAAATAACTAAAGAAATCTCCACTGTGCTGAGCGAGAGCGCTTCTTTAACTTAACAGCGCATCATCGATGACGTAAGCATGCTCAGGCTCGAATGCAATGTGAGTGCGACCCATTGGGGGAGACGAGAGGGGGGACAAGCGTGCTTCGGCCCAGTTCAAGACAACTGTATAGTGTGAGTATGCCCTTAGTGATGGCAGTTCTCATAGTTGCATAAGCCATTCCTTCAGTCATTCACAGACAAAACACAGTTGTAAATCTGGCCAATCAAACAGCAGTCATCAGAAAGAAAAATCCACTTATAGTTATGCCTCTGGAGTGATAAAAAGTTGTTTAATTGCTCTAGGTATCCACTACAGTTACGTTTTAGTTACCAGCCGTTTTTTCGTGTAATTGGCTTACTGTTAGTACTTTTTCTAGGAACTTTTCCTAGCAGAATAAGTATTTTTTTAATCAAATTAAATGAAAAAGTGTTGCATTGAAGAATTAAAAGTTTGAGTTATATTCAATATTCATTAAGATTTATATGGAATTTTAGTATAGACTTGAGTAATTAAATTACTTAGACAAATTAAGTTACTTTTCAGATAAATTAATTAGAAAAGTCATTTAAATACAATTGTAATGATGTAATTAGTTAAGTGAAATAAACATCAATGATGCTTTGCCAAAAGCAGGAACTGCAACAGAAACTACAGAATGGTTTAAAATGGTCAGAGCAATAATACTATTAGGAATCCCTCTGCATATTTAGCATTTCGCCCCTTAAAGGGCACCTATGATGAAAAATCTACTTTACAAGCTGTTTGGACAGAAATGTGTGTAAGTATAGTGTAAAAACTGCCATATTGGGGTGAAATAAACACACCCAGTCCTTTTTTTCAAATTTAACAACATAAAAACGGTGGACCAATTGGAGCGGTTTTCAGATCGACCACAACTTTACGTAAGAGTGCGGTCCCTCCGCCCACCAATATTGATTGACAGCTGCGTATTAACATGTCCCGGTAGTCACGTGTATAATCATATCAACAAGAGAGGACGAGCACAAAGCAACCGAGAATAAAAGGTCTGTTCAGTTCACTAGGATCATCAATCATCATCAAACGTGATCAAGAGTGAGTTTTACAAGTTTAAAATATTTTAAAACAGCATGTGTGTTATGAATTATAGCGATTCACTTCAGATTTACTTAATCAGCACAGCCGCGTGTCAGAACAAATATAAAAGAAGACGCTTCAATTACGGTTTGTGGACATTAAATCAGGTTTATTTTGTACATTAACATAACAGATATCCATACAGCAGTGGATATTACCAGTATCATGTCACATATGCGTGCAAAACGAGTGCAAAGCTCAACGCGCTGTCCCTCTCTCTGTGTGTGTGTGTGTGTGCGTGAACTTTGTAATTACATTGTGTCCTCGCAGTGTGTGTGCGTGAACTTTGTAATGACATTGTGTGTGACTCATTGCAACTCCACAAAAAATGCATCAAATACTGATTGTTAAAGTTCTTACTGTAGTATTTCTCACACACGTTACGTGAGATCTGCTTCCTGAGGCAGCCGAGGGCGGCGATTGCTGACAGGCACGTGGGAACGGTGGGCGGGGAGGACTAGCCTTAAAGGCCCAGTACAAAAACAGCAACAACTTTTTTTCAGCTATAATATAGACACTTCAGACAGCTATAATAAATAATCTGATGGGTGTTTTGAGCTGAAACTTTACAGACACATTCTGGGGACACAAAAGACTTATATTAAAAATGATAAAAGGGCTAACCTAGGTTAATTTGTTAATTTAAATCGTTAATTTGACGATTAAGATGGTTTGTGAGCGCCTAGAAAAGAACTTAATTTGGCCAAAGTGAAGTCACTGCTACTTCCTCTGGGAAGACAAGTTTCTTTTTTAGGTCAATTTGCATCTCCAAGTTGGATTCTTAACCCAAAATGTAAGGCTAAGTCTTTTCATGTTTGCTTCATTTTGGAAGCCTCGCTTCTTGCTTTAAAAAACGAACTGCTCTAAGTGGTAGTGTTTTCTGTTGATTAGCTTTAACCCTCTGTAAATCTGTCCATTTAGCAATCTCAACAAGGATCTTATCATGTCTCCATCCATAACACCCTTCAGGTTTAAGGGTGCACACGGGTGTTCCATGCTTATGGCAGGATGGATCTTCATCTTTGCCCCAGTTCTTTACGTTATTTGGGGTTGGAAATATGTCAGCTACTGCATGCAAGAGGAAAGCCAATTTGAGCTAACTCAAGAGTTCCTTCCAGGACAGCGAACACTCAAGTGCCTGGTCTCACTGGACCCACTGCCCTTAAGCAGCAAGCCCTACTGCTTTAACATGTCAATTTTCTTCTACAACCTCTCTAACCCTCTGCACAACAAGTGTCCTTCTGGCATTAACATTGACCTTGCTCCAGCATTTGCTTTGTAGTTCTTTAGTCTCAGACACTCATGACAGACCACACCAACAATGTCCTTGTCTTTCCACTAAGCTTCTGCTTCCTTTACTTGTGACTTCCATTTTCTGCCACACTTGTTTGTCCTGTAAGCATGACAGACTTTCTTATCCTTAGACAGAAGCAGTATACTATCTGCTTTTGCCTTGGTGGCTTTAAATTCTACCACTGATGAAACTGATAAGCTGAGTTTGGAGATCTTGCTGTACAAATTGACTGAGCTGAAAGTTGGAGAAACACCAACTACACAACCTTTCCATTGCTTCTACATGAGTCAAGGGAAAGTCATATAACAGCAATGGCCATTGTAGTCTAGGAATGATGCCATACTGAAAGCACCACACCTTAAACCTCCTAATTAACTGACTGTTGTCTATAACCTTAAGTCAGATAGTCAGTTGGGCTCCTTATCATTAATGTTGTCCTTCAGAGAGAAATCATAGCTTTTCCCCAAGCACCGAATTCTCTGGTCTTCAATAGTTGGAATTTTGGTACCATTAATGTTCCTTGATAGCTTACCTTTCAAGATACGCAAGCTCCTACTGTAAATTTTCCTGGTTTAAATTGCAGCCTCACCAATGTTGCTATCTTCACCAATGCACTTATGACCCACTGAGTTCCCTGGAATGAAGGACTCATCACGGTAACATTATTCATAAAGGCTAGGCAGGCAGGTAATCTTGTGCCATCATTCCCATTTGCTCCGTTGCACTGTATTTGTCCTATCTTGAGTAATAGGCTTATAGCAGCCACAAAGCCACTGATATTGTACATCCTGCCATGACACCCTTCTCAAGCCTCTGCCACTTAGTGGTAATATTCCCCCTGCTGTGAACCTCATTTTCAGCCTATCCATGTGACACATCACAAGCTTGATTATTTCCGAAAGTATATGGTAATGCTCCAATGAATTGCGGATAAGCTGGTGAGGTACACTAGGATAGGGTTTGGGGAGATCTAGCCAAACAACTGAGTGTGTTTTGTTGTGCTTTTTGACTCTTTAATGACCTAGCTCCAGGTATTCATAGTATCATGGGACACCACTTTTTTAGACATGTGTTAATAATTCAATTCAATCCATTTTTATTTATATAGCGCTTTTACAATGTAGATTGTGTCAAAGCAGCTTAACATAGAAGTTCTAGTAAATTGGAACGGTTTCACTTCAGTTACTTTTTTGAAGTAACTTACCCAATACTAAACACAATTGGTGGATCTGTCATTCAAACATTTAATCAATTTCATTATATTTTAGAATACATGTATGGGCTTCTATCATTTTATTAAGACATGAATCAAATTGTGTAACAAACTTTCATTTCGATTTGATAGGAACATTTTGATAAACATCATTCTAAAATGTGTAAAGCCAGTGTTTAGATGTAGAACACAGTAATGTAGATGTAGAAACAGTGTTTATATGTAGGTTAATTTAAAAAAAAAACTATACTTTGAGTTTCATAGTCCAACTTGGAAGTTAGTATCACCTTGTTTTTTAGGGAGGTGTAAATTATTTCTTGAAGCTTCATATGATTACAGTTTAACCACTGATGTCACATGGAATGTTGTGACTAAGTATTTGTTTCTTTTTCTGGACTTTGGTTCCTTTTCTGTCTTGAGACCGTTGGTGTCTGTTGAGGGTCAGAAAGCAAACAAAGAACAATATAGAACACAGAGAACAATATCCAAATGACTTTTTCTATTGACCATTAAGTTGTCACAAGTAAGCATTAGCAAGTAAGCTAACCAAATCCATTAAAAACAAAAGATTTGACCCATTGATTCAGAATTACATTTTAGGATTAGTTAAATCTCATTTGTAGTTTATTAAGACATCTTTTTTTCTTCTCTACTCCCCATTGATTAATGACCTGGGTGTCATTTGTTTTAGCTTGGTTACACAACATTTTCACAACAAAAAGAGATTTGTTCATAGACAACCAAAATTCACTGGTGAAAATTACAAAATGCTCATTATTTTATCATTATTAAAATAATTCCAGTTTTAAAAAAGTGAAAATTATCCTTGCCTGGGCAAGTTCCATTTCATGCACTCATGGTCACATGAATAATTAAAAAGACTGCTTTATCAGCTGTAGAGGCATCTAAAGGCACATTTTGTTACAAAAAAAAACTGTCACTCTAAAGCAAAGGTCTTAAACTTGATTCCTGGGGGGGTCGAAAATCTGCACAGTTTAGCTCCAACCCTAATCAAACACATCTAATCCAACTAATCAAGGTGTTCAAGACTACTAGAGACATTTAAGCAGGTGCGAGTTGGAGGTGGTTGTAGCTAAACTGTGCAGAGCTGTGGCTCTCCAGCAACTGAGTTTAAGACCATAGCTCCAGAGAGAAGAATTGTTAAGTTTCCACAAAGGGGGTGTTTATAGGACTGCTGAAACCATTATAATCATGACATGACATGAATATGAATGAAATTTTATACATCCCATATGACAACTGTCATTAAGTGCCATTCATACAGTTATGCCATTTTTAAATGCAAAGAGGACAGTGTTTGAGATGTCCTTGTTTTGACAACTTAACATTACCAAAACAACATAATGGGCTCTATTTTAACTATTGGGTGCAAAGTCTAAACCGCATGGCGCATGGTGTCTGATTCCACTTTTGCTACTTTAAACATGGAAAAATACGCTTTGCGCCATGACGCATGATCTAACAGGGTTGTGCTTATTCTCTTAATGAGTTATTGAGTGTGTTTTGAGCATAACGTGCATTAAACCAATCAGAGTCTCATCTCCCATTCCCTTTAAGGGTCAGTTGGCCTCTTTCTCTTTCTTTCGTGGATAAGGAAACTGTTGGACTCATTCCACTGAAGACATCCATTAGCCTACATATTTAATTTAGTTTGTTAAGCGCAAAGATTTGTTTCAAAACTATTTCTAAATCCAGTTCTAATTTCCAGCAAATGAATAAATGAACAATAATAACGAAGATTATATCCAAACACGCGTCCTATGCCCCGTATGGTCCAAAACCTGACAGGTGAACAAATCCAAGCTTGTTTTTATTAAAACAATTATCAATATGCATATGATAAATAATACTGCTAATAATAACTTTATGCAAAAGCAAGTTGTCATGAATAAACTGAAAAAAGCACACCCACCTACCCACAATTAACACGCCGTGCGCTGGATTTTAGACCAGTTTTCAGCTGGTCTATTACACAGTCTCTTTTAGTTCCTCAAAATAGCAACGCGCCAACAATGTGCCTTAACACACCTCTTTTCTGGACTGGAACACCCATGAGTCCACAAAGCAGAGCAAATGGATTTGCTATTTAAACAATGTGGAGCAAAACGGGAAAACTAGGGTTGCGCTGGTCTGAAAATAGCAACACATCGCACCCAACATGTTTTGCGCCTTATTGTGCTGGGTGTATGATAGGGCCCAATGTGTGATAAATCTGTCATAAACATAATTGTCATGATACCATTATTATCATGTCATGAATTGTATAACAGCATCATTAACATTTTTTCTTGATGTCAACAACAGTGGTACAAAATGATTTTGTCATTAAAATGTTAAAAAATGTTGATGACGCTGTCATAATATAAACATTAATTTCCACTTTTAATGAGAAATTTTAATGACAAGTTCTGAAAAAAGTGATAAAAATTCACAAAAATTAAAATGGCGCCATGACAGTCATGTTTATGACAGATTTCTAAGTTATGTTGTCTTGGAAATGTCAACTTGTCCTAACAAAGACACAGCAATGTCACCTTTGCATTTAAAATGGCATAACTGAGCTATAGTTGTCATATGCATGCATCAAATTGCATTTATATTCATAACATGCCATGAATATAAAGGTGTCATGACGGTCTTATGAACACCCATTTTAAGTAATGTGTTTCTGAAGAGTTAAACGTAGTGGCTACATTCTAGCTCTCAAACAGATGAGAGTGTTGTTTGTGCAGTCAGAGATGAAAAATCGCCTCGTTGTCCACCCGTCTTGCTGAGTAACTTTATATCAGTGATGATAATGTCATGGCTGACTGACTTGCACATGTCATAGAGGGTAAGCGAGGCTATTGTTACGGCAGTTAGAGCCTCCATCTCCACTCCTGTGCGGCCTGTGGTTTGGCAGGTTGCCTTGATGACAGCAGCATGTTCCTCTTCTAGCAGCTCAATCGTAACCGAGGCATGATCAAGAGGAAGTGGGTGGCAGAGAGGAATGAGATTGGAGGTCTGCTTGGCACCCATGATGCCTGCTAGCTGTGCTACCGCTAGGGCATCGCCCTTAGCTACCTGGTTGGCAGAAACCAGATTAAAGGCTTTTGGACCAAGGGTAACCTTGCCACATGCCGTAGCTGTGCGACGAGTTACTGCCTTATCCCCGACATTAACCATGGAGGCTTTACCCTGTGCATCAGTGTGAGTCAACTGATTGGAGGTTCCATCAAGGCTGGATTTTAAGTCTTTATGTGGGATTTTCAAATGGAAGCCACATTCAGGGGTTTTGTGGTGGCAGTGCCGTGTAAACTGCTGAGCTAAATCACCTAGTAGTGAACGTGATGGGCTAAGAAATGGGACGGAAGCAAATATTTTTGACTGTGCCACTGGTGGACGAGAGACTTTTTGCAAAATGTGCTTTAGTAACATTATAGATTTGTTTTGTTTTGAAGCACAGGCAGTCACTCGGTAAGATTTGGCAATTCTATCATTGCAAAGTGCTTCTAAGGCTTTGTGATTTTGTTTCAGATTGGTAAAGCGTGTCAAGGAATAAAATGAATTTAGTGCATCAGTAACAAAAGTGCTTTTGTAGTCCTGATAGCCAATACCACAAAATGGGCGATGATTGCATTTTCCTAATGACTGGGTTGTAGAAATGGCTGCCGGTTCCATGCGGTGGATCAGAAGAAGAGTCTGTCTCCGATTGTCTCTAAATGGATGCATCGGCAGCAGCCAAGCACAGTCTCTACCTGCAGACAAAGACACACATAACAATATATTTTCAAAACCAGCCTTATGTTGCATAGGTTTATTTGTGGTAATAGCTCAAAACCAATGTTTTATGTTGTCAAAATTTATATCAAGTAAAATCCACATTCCATGAAGACATAGGCCCAATCCCAATTCAATTTTTGTACCCCATCCCCTTGGCCCTTGAATCACAGTGTGAAGGGGAAGGGCTTCAAAATTTAACCTAAGAAATGGGATACCACTACAACACGTGCACCCGTCATCATATGTCATCCCAATCTCTTGCTTCATATAAGATCGATGATCACGACTGCTGTAGACTTTTCTGACAGGGTATTCAAGTGTCACCGAGTGACAGAATGTTGTGGCACTACTATACAAGAGTTATTATTATGGATTATAAATAGCAAGATTTTGCGTTTTTTATTCTAGCATTTTTTAAAACCATGACGGATTAAGCACAAACGTGATTATGAAAGTATTAAAACATGCTTGTTTGTTGTAAAAATTCATAATAATCAGTGTGCAGCCATGCTTTGGTTTTGAGTGTGGTCCTGGAAAATCTCCATTTCAAGGGGTATCTAGACCTTCCCCTTAGCCCTACGTCTTCAAGCTAAAGTGAATTGGGACACCCCTACCCCTTCATGTGAACGTGCAAAACGAGGGGTAGGGGTAAGGGGAAAGGCAAAGGGGTAGAATTGGGATTTGGCCATACTGTAAATTTCCTTCCATAAATACAATTTGTGGTTAGTAACGTGCCATGCCAATAACTCAATCTGGACTATTTTAACCTTTGTGTGCTATTGGGGATGTTTTCATCCATTTTGGGGTGATTTTAAGTGTTAATTTGGTCACAACTTTTTTCTGTGTTTCAGAAAATGGAATGATTTTTTGGTGACATCAATGGAGCAAAAACAGCCATGAACATAATGAAAGAGTAGTCAATTTGAAAAATAAACAGATTTTAAAGGTGGTTTTCTCAATATAAAGATTTTTTTTTTTTTACCAGAACAAAACAGTTGTACAGTATCTCTAACAAACCATACATAAAGGGAAACCCTGTTCATTCAGCTTTTAAATGGCTTTTAAATCTCAATTTCCTAAAATGTTGTTATCCAAGGTGACAATGGCACAAATGTGGTACATGAAATATAAAACTTGGCAAACGTGACAAAACCGACACTAAACACTAAAATGTAAAATAACTATAGGTGGGCATAAATACATTTTTTTCATCTAGATTAAAATGGCTCATTTGAATTCTGCCCAAGGCATTCAGAATAAGTGTGCTACCCAAATAATAAGTCTTTGAAAATGGGTTTCTCAAGCCAGGTGGTGCATTAGACCAGGGGCACATCTCCTGTTCCCAAAATGCATCACAAACTGCTTGAGAAACTGTTCTACTATGATAATTGGTGATGAAAATAAATTATGTTCAATAAGATGTACTTGTGTTTACTACCTGTTTATTCAGTTAAACATGAATTTTGAACTGTAGGCCTACATAAGCTCGAAACAGTGATTTTTGATCACCTTAATCCGACTAAAATCATAACTGAACTAAATAGAAATGGAATTAAGACATGGAGTATGCATTTAATAGTGGCATTATTAAAGTAAACGCCGCAATCAAACTATTACTGTCATGTAGGACTTTTCACCATATTTTCCGACAAGATCCACACACGCAGCTGTCAGTAAAGAACCACACACACACACACACACACACACACACACACACACACACACACACACACACACACACACACACACAAACAAACAAACAAACACCATGAAATGTGGATGTTTTTTTTTCTTTCCATTTGGTGTGCATTAATAAATTCCATAACACTCTCACCAGTCCTTACTCCTTATTTGTGTCTAATACCCCAGTTTGGTATGGGGGCATGAATTAAATATTCAGCAGTTAAAGTCAGGCATCCTGCTAATTTGATTCAGAAGGGCAATTTTTTTTGTCAGACGGCTCACCGGTCAGGTATACATTGGCGCTAAAATATCAAAGTGAAAGTCATCATAGCTTGCGTAGAATAGACCCAGCTCCCAACCCAACTTTGAGAATAGATTAACGGCGATATTTTCTTATCGCACGATAAGAGTCTCGCTTTAACGCAGTACGTTAACGCCAATAACGGCCCACCACTAAAAAAAAAAACATTATCAAGTGTCCAAATCAAGCCTTGAAAGAGCACAATTTTATGGTTTTTACATAGTAAAATATAACTTTCCCTTGATTAATCTAAAACACGTATTCAATATTATGTTTAAGCTTCAACACAGAAATAAATGAGGCTACACATTTGCAATTGAGACCTATCCACATGTAAACAAACCTAAACTTACGATGCACTGTTGTTTGGCATGAAGAACAAATAAACAGTTGCATGAAGTAAATGATTAACCTTATTTAAAGCGTAAATATTAAAACAATTGTTTTAGTGTTTCTTTGAAGCCGTTTCTGCTTCAAAGCGGAGCTAAATGCAGTTGATACTAAAACGTCTACTTGTACATGTATATCCTTCAACCCTATGAAAACTTTAATGCAGAAAAGGACAGAAATAGTCCTGTAGTTTGTGTGAGGTGGGAAATGTATTACGTACAGCCACATCACCCACCAATGAGAATCATCGGCCGGTTTTTCATCTTGGATATATTCAGCATCCCTAAAGAAAAGAAGAGATAATTACATTCAGTTTAAATAAAGTAAATACTCCAATTTAGTGTTCTTCAGTAGTTTAGTAGTAACCATTCCAGACAGTTCAGTGCTTTCCACAGGTTTGAAATATACTTGTGCTAGCCAGACTAAAGCACATCTTTTACACACAGCACATAAATGGTCAACAATATGCGACAAACAAAAAAATCATGTGATTTTAACTATATTTTTTACTTTTTTTTTCAATGGGTTAAAGTTATTTTAAAAAAGCTGTTTAATTAAAAGAAATGCACTGTTTCTCTTACTTTTATGCTATTTAGGAGCCATGTGCACCCACTGACAGGTAAAGACTGCTCTCTCTCTCTCTCTAAAGTTGCTTTATGACATTTTGTATACAGTATTGCCAAAGCATTTTACATATGTATAAAGTATGTAATATATTAACATCATTAAATTAATAACATATACAGCAAATGAGAATTAAATAACAGAAAAAAATGAATGAAAAAATACATTATTGCAAAAAATTATAATAATTGCAAGAATAAAAAGTGTAGATTTATTAAATAAGGCAAATTATTTGATTAACCATTTCTAATGGTGTACTAATATTTTGCAGCCAGTATAGATGTAATTTTGCAGAGCAAAAGACTGGTTAATCAATCGTGAATGTTTGGGTTTCTTGGACAGATACAAAAAAAAGTGTAAAAGGATGATAATAATAGTATCATTCATGTGTCACCACCAAATATACTTGAGTGGTCGTTAATATACCTGGGCAGCCTGCCCAAGTAAAGTCTATGTGTGGGAAGCACTGCAGTTGGTATGACGTATCATCAACAGTTGATATTTAAAAGTGAAACTGTCTTATTGCCAGTGCTTATTATCACTGATACTTATTCATTCATTCATTTTCCTTCGGCTTACTCCCTTATTTATCAGGGGTTGCCACAGCAGAATGAACCACCAACTATTCCGGCATATGTTTTACGCAGCGGATGTCCTTCCAACCGTAACCCAGTCCTGGGAAAGACCCATACACTCTCATTCACACACACACACACACACACACACACACACACACACACACACACACACACACGCACACACACGCACACACACGCACACACACACACGCACGCGCGCACACACACACACACTACGGCCAATGGCGTTTATTCAAGTCGCTTATACCACATGTCTTTGGACTGTGGGGGAAACCGGAGCACCAGATGGAAACCCACGCCAACATGAGGAAAACATGCAAACTCCACACAGAAATGCCAACTGGCCCAGGCGGGACTTGAAAACCAGTGACCTTCGTGCTATGAGTCCACAGTGCTAACCACTGAGACACCGTGCCACCTAATGATACTTAAGTAAATAATCTATATTTGAAACCAAAAACAAACTAATCTGCAGGTAATTTAGCTTGTTTTAAGGACAAACCCACTTAATTGTCACTATTTCTGAAAACAAAACAATATTGTCTAGAAAATGCTTCTTGATTTAATAATTTGTAGACATTTGGACTAGAAACAAGACAAAAACTCTGATCAAGAAGAACATTTTTTTGCAGTGAGTGTGTATTTCTACCTGCATGCTGTTTCTTCTTCCTCCCAACTGCTGCCCCTATGATATGCAGTAGTTCTTTTTCAGTTGCTCCAGAACGCAGAAAATCTCTCAAAGACACCTCTGCATTCCCAAATAAACAAACCTAATAGTGGGCCAACATAGACACATACATAAAACACACCTTAGCATTAGTGGCCAGCTAACTTAAAGGCATATTTTAAAGGGTTATTTCACCAAAAATGACAACTATGTCATTTATTACACACCCTCATGTTGTTTCAAAGACTCATTCATCTTCAGACTACAAATGATGATATTTTAGGTGAAATTGGAGAGCTCCCTCATCCTCCATAGACATCAAAGTTTCCAAATTGTTTAGAAGTCCAGAAAATACCTAAGGACATACAGACTATTTGCCTCTACTGTAGTTCAATGTAAATGTTATCTAGCCACAATAATAATTTAGTACATAAAACAATAATAACTTTCTTCTCAGTGTCAGTATACAGCGTGCATTCTCGTGTTAAATTTGGTCATGCCTCTGACATACTGTTTAACCTTGGAACCTTGCTTTGTTTCAAACAGAGGAGGTCCCACACAGGGGTATTCATCACTACACAATGCTTGCAAACATGCACAATATACTGACACTGAAATGAAGAAACTGTTAAATACAGTAGTTATTTTTGTTTTATGTGTCCACAAAAGTATTATCGAAGCTTCCCAATATTCATATAGTTTGTTTTGGGGATGTTTCTTAGTATTGTTCTGGACTCTGAAGGATTCAGGAACTTTGAGGTCTATGGAGGATGAGGGAGCTCTTAGATTTCACCTAAAGTTACTTCATGTATGTTCTGAAAACGAAGGAAGGTCTTAGGGGTTTGGAACAACTTGCGGATGAGATAATTAACACTCTAGTTTAGGGTGAATAATAACAATTTAGATTTTTGGATGAACTAACCTTTTTAAAAGGCAAAGGAACACATTTACCTTGAGGTTGCCATCAGCTGTAATGCGCAGTCGGTTACAGGAACCACAGAAATGGTCTGACATTGAGGTAATGAAGCCCAGCTGGCCCTGAAATCCTGGTATTTGAAATGCCTATGAGCACAGCACACACAAATACACACACACAGCTGACATTTTATATAATTACCTCAAATAAATTCAGTTTTCAAATCACATGTGCTTAATCCTGCATACATGTAATTCAGAGATTCATAAGAGTGACAAATCACATTCCACAAATAAATAAACATCCGGCTCATTTTCACATGGTGTGACTGAAACTGAACTGCAAATTTATTTAAAAATTAATGACCACAGAGAGTCAGGACCTCAGTTTAACATGATGTTTAACAACTCACTGAGTCCCCATCACTATACTGGGGCGTTAGGACCCACACAGTCCACAGGTTGAACGCCCCTGCTAAAGTGTTTTTGAACACTATTATACTAAAGTGTTTTTGAACCATAGTAGTAATAGTAAAGTACTTCAATTAGTCTGTTTTGGTAATTCTATTGTTGCTAGTGTTACACTACAACTATAGACATAAAAACAAATGTCCAAATACTGTTGTTTTCTACAACTATAGGGTATATTATACTACAGAAATACTAGTTTTATTATAAAAACTAAAGAATACCACAGTATATTAGTTCACTATAGTTTATACTACAACATGATGTAGCTTTATCAACAAAGAGTTGTAAATGCTATAATATATACAGTATACTACACTTGTACTATAATATGGTTCAAAACACTATAGTATTTACTATAAATTACTATATATTTTTTTTTTATCTAAATAATTTATACAGAAAATAACATGAAAAATATCTGGCTACAAATAACCATAAACTTAAATTCTTTTTTAGCTAAACTTAACATTAAGCACATAGACAATTATAATAAGCGACAAAGCAACACCGATAGAGCATTGTAAATCATTCAATTTTGGTTACATCATGTTTAAATGTAGTTGTCACTCCATAAACTTACAGTGTGTATGTAGCCTAGGATTCTACAGCACTTTATCAAGATGTCCCCAACACCAATATAATACAGTGACACGGGAAAAACACTGGCATACATTTGACCTTCTGCACTGGGTTAAAACCAAAATATTTGTAACTACTCTAATGACACTTTAACACTAAGAACAATTCATGGCCATTGACTTATTTAGTAGTCTGGAGTTGGGCTGACCTTGGCCGTGTCTGTTTCCTCTCCAGGCAGAGGCTGCAGATTGGGCCATTTTTGCTTTATACAATCTAGCATCTCTTGATAGCTCACCATCATCTTAAAGTTCCATCTGTTACCTACAGAAAAAGGTAACTATTATTTAAGCAACATTCAACTGTTTTACATTTTTGTAAGTAGATACTCTCTTAAAAAGGAGTTTCAAAACAAAATGGCTTATTCTGGGCTGGCAATAGTCAGAATGAACAACAGGATCATACTGTACAAAAAGAGAATAAACAAGCAGCAGCACCCCTATGAATAACACAGCCTTAGATGAAATCACCTGCACTTATAAACAATTTCAGCTTATTTATTTCATATATATCATACATATCAAATTTGTATTACATTCCAACAAGTTCCATTATCAGCACCACAGTGGAAAATAAAACGGTTTTGTTGTTGACTGTACTGGTCAATATCAATTCATTTGTAAATATGCATCCTTTCCTGTCATTCAGACTTGCAAAACATTTCAAAAAAATTATGACTGGAGAAATTTTAGGCTAGTAATCAGGTAAATTAGTTAAATAATGGTGTGATTTGAAACAGGTGACTGTAATTATGATTTGGTACATAAGAAGCAACCAAGTAAGGTCTAGTCCTGTAGGATCAAAGACAGCATAGGATCGCCAGTTTGCCAACAAATATGTGAGAAAATTATTGAAATGTTTAAAAACGATGTTCCTCAAAGAAAGACAGGAAGACATTTGGATATTTCACCTTCAACAGTGCATAACATCATTAAAAGATTCAAGGAATCTGTAGGAATTTCAGTGTGTAAAGGACAAGGGTGCAAGCCTAAGCTGAACAACTGTGATGCTGCATAAAAAATTCTCATTCATATACAAGCTATTTCACCACATAGGCTCAGAGCTACTTTGGCAAACCTTTTTCAAGTACCACAATGCGTAGTTACATCCACAAATGCCAGTTAAAAAGATACTGTGCCAAAAGGAAGCCATATGCTAACATTGTCCATAAGCACAGTTGACTTTTCTGGGCTCATCGAAATTTCGGATGGACCAACACACAGTGGAAACACTTACTATGGTCTGAATAATGAGTATTTCATTTTTTATTTTAATGGGTGATGGGTGTGGACACTATGCTCTGGACCATAAAAGAAAAGGAACATCCAGACTATTACCAGCAACAAGTCCAATGTTCCCTCTAAGCTGCGAGCGTGCGCAATCGCGCACATTCTCAGCGCACAAGAAAATCTATCCAGCGCATAAACAACATCAACATAACGTATTAATTAATAACTAATATTAGACTTAATCTAATCTAATTAATTCGCCCGATAATATTGTTTTTTTGTTTCTCACTCAGTGACTGACAGGTGTCTAGCCAATGTTACGATACAGTTCACTTACGGTACAAAGCCAATCATGGCATTGACGGTGCTTGCGTCTGGGCCCCGCCTATATGCACCGTGCAGGTTAGCTAGCAGGTTAATAGATGCTAATACAAACCCCGCGTCATGGCGAAACGAACAGGCAGCATGGTTGTCGGAGTATGTGCAAATTGAAGAAAAAGCGGTGAAATTGGGTGAGATTTTTTCTTTTTCAAGTGAGAAAGGTCTACTCTGCAAAACATGCAGCGATGCCAAAGTAGCAAGTGAGTTTTCAGAGGGAAAAATGTGGATTGAATGGAAGCTGGACTATCTCAAGCGTCACGTTCAGCATAAAAGTCATTTAAAAGCTGTCGAAACTGTCAGAAGACTCAAGATGGGACAGGGGATTAGTACATTATTGCGGGAGAGCGCAAAAGACAGAGAGAAAAGGAACGAGCTGTCACACAAAACAAAATCGGACCCTGAACAAGTTAAAGTTCTCATTGACAATATTTTACTTGCCATCAAAATGAATGCATCAATGCTGTCAGTTCAACAAATCCACGATCACATGGCAAAGTATGTGAGTATACCAGAAAGCTGGCGAAGCAAAAACTATGCCTTTGAATTTGTGAACTCAATCAATGAGATGTGCAGTATTAAAAATGCACCCTGGCATACCCTGATAGTAGATGAGAGCACAGACATTTCAGTACACAAAATGCTAGTCATATATATTAAATACAGGGAGGAAAATGATGTTAACTACAAAACTACAAAACACAGACGTGAAAAATAAGGTAAAATTTAAGTCAGATTTGTGCATATTCTAGTGACGGTTATTAAGATTTTGTCTTTATGGATATTAATCATTAAATGTTGTTACTATTAGGTAATTTATGGGTAGTAGAAATGCCAAGAAAAACTGTGTAATTAGATATTTTACAGACAAAGTGTTCCAGGAATTTGCACTGTATCACAAGCTACAGCACAAATCATTGTGCAAAATGTGAATGTTTTAATGGGAGCAAAATGTTATGTCTGAAAGGTGTATATGTCTCATATCTTCCAGAACAGGACCCTCAGCCAGGCCAAAGCAGGATTCTCACATACTGTATAACATCTACACATCCCATTTTTCAGATTTTTGTCTTTTTTTTAAGTGGACCAAATTACTTATTTAAAAATAAAGCGTGCATATCTGATGTTGCTCACAGTAGTCCTCAGTTTGCTCAGGGAGCTTGTGTGTATGCCCAGATACATGAAAAATTAGAGGGAACATTGAACAAGTCCAAAAGCCAGAGTCTGTCATGATATGGGGTTGTGTCAGAAGTAACTTGCACTTCTGTGATGGCACCATTAATGCTGAAAAGTGCATAGAGATTTTGGAACACAATATGCTGCCTTCTTTTCCAGGGACACCCATGCATATTTCAACAAGACAATGCAAAACCACATTCTGCACACATTACAAAGTCCTGGCTGTGAAGAAAGAGGATACAGGTACTTGACTGGCCTGTCTGCAGTCCTGACCTGTCTCCAATAGAGAACATTTTGCAAAACGCAACAACAAAAATCTATACTGTTGCCTAATTTAAGACTTGTTTGCAGGAGAAATGGGACTAAAATTACACCTAAAACACTTCATCACTTGGTGTTTCAGTCCCTAAAAGTATTTTAAGTGTTGTGAAAAGGAATGCCAATGTTACAAAGTGGTAAATGCATTACTATTACAACTTTTTTTGAAATGTGTTGCAAGAGCCAAAATTGGAATATATGTTTATTTTGAAAAAATAAATAAATAAATATCATGAAGAACACAATAAATAATTTATTGTATTGTCTGCAAAGAAACACAAGTCAAGGTACATTTAAAAATGACTTCTTTTTTTATTTGTGTTTTCCACACTGTCCAAACTTTTTCCTTTTTAGGGTTGTAGTAGGTTTACTAACTACAGCAGCACACCAGCACTAAGCAGTATAACCCAGCATGTACTAGCACGGAATTTATGCTAGACTTTTCAGAAGGGAAATGACAGTTTCTTGAAAACATTTTCACAAACTTTTTCAACCTTTTTACTATGAAAAAGTGCAATAAACATCAAATAGTTTGAACCAAGCCTTATTGCTGAGTCTACAGTATCTACTGTAATAGTTTTACTTTTTGTAAGGGGAGATGGGGTTAGATGACATCTTACAAACATCTTAATCAGTTTGTTATTGTAGTGATTGCTATAGTATTGACCTTCATGGGAGGAACCAAAGATACACCATATCAGACTTCTACTACTGACTACAAAAAAACTCTCTTTTTCTCTCTTCCTGGCTAACAAAGATTAATTTACTAAATTTTTCTTAAATTTCATTATTGTTTCATAGTACCTGATGTATCACCAGATTGTGAACCATGTTATACATATTTGAAAATGTTATACATATACAGTATGGAGGAACACTCCATAAGTCTTGCTGAGCTCTAAATATAGAATAACATGTACTACTAATATGATTAGGAAACTGGGGCAGAGATCACAACCTTTACAACAGTGCTTCAATCTATATGAGGGGATATGCATATGTATATTTCTCTCTTTGACTCCAGAGTAGTTAACAATCTTACCATTAAAAGGCATGTACTCTATGAACCTCACGTCCAAAGGTTTCCTCTCTGTCAGTGACACAAAGTCAACCAATTCGTCTTCATTCACACCTCTCATGACAACACAGTTCACCTGGGGAGAGAGACAACACTTCACCACAATGAACAAATAATTAAGGTTTTACAAAATTCTGTGCAAAAATAAAAAGTAGATTAATGACATTGCATTTTTCAGGTGTTGCTTAAAACTTTTATGGTGGTCCAAAATGTCCTTACATTTGATTAAACATTGTTTTAGGTAGGTGAGGAAGCTGCAACCATTAAACACATGAACCATTTTATCCATTCAAAGGGATTATCAAACACTTTAATGCCCCTAATGTAGACTTAAAAAGTTATATTCTGGTTTTGGGTGTCCTTAACAACAGGCTGATATGCATGCAATTAAAAAATCACTTTTATTATCTTATAATATGCATTTATTTTGACATTATACCAAAGACTCCTGTATGATTTATTCAGCAATTCATTTCTTTAAAATCTGCTTTGTGTGATGCTAGTCTGCAGTGGTTCGATGACCCAGTCTGTTGTGATTGGTTAACTGCAGGGGTGTTAAAGTCAGTTCCTGGAGGGCCGCAGCCCTGCACAGTTTAGTTTCAACCCTGCTCCAACACACTGACGCTGCGGTCACACTGCACTTTTCTCCCCATAGACTTCCATTCATACCCATGCAAATGTGTCAGACCGGAAACGCAGGGTCATGAGACAAGTTTCGCAGTTCGAAGTTCAAAACATGACCTCTCTAGACAGAAATTTAAAGGGCCACGAAACCCCCGTTTCAGCAGGTTCACATCTCTAGTTTGGAAAAAGTCAGGAAAGTGGGTGTGTCTAGCTCTGTTTAAATGGGAGTGTTGGGGGAGGGAAAGAGGGAAGGTTTTGGATAAAAATGTTTCCGTTTGGGCACGCTCTGATTTTCACAGAGGCAACACACAGACGCAGGGGAGAAAGACAGTGATTGTGTTTACATGGACATTAGTAATCATTTCATGCATGCCCCCGTGACAAACCAGATACTGCATACGAGGAACTGCTGGAAGAGTGCAGTTGTAATGGAATGTTTGATACCGCACATCGGATAAGAGAAAAAACCTCCGCATTTCTCGGTAACTTAGATGCACTAGGTAGGTAGCATCAGAAAGCCTTGTGCGTATAGACTATCCTGTCACAAACTTAGTAACTAAATCATTTTGATGAAGGTATGTCTTAAAAACTGAAAGAGTACTACTGATGATACAAACTAACTTTGCCATCTGAATAAACAAACAAAGGCCACTGATCGCTCACTTACCAAATCTGTAGAGACACGACAATCAACACCAACTGGAACAGTGTCTTTTTTTAAAAGGAGACGAGTGGCAAATCGGGATTTCACCATTTCTAGATGCGAAAAGCTCTCGGGAAAAAATGTTCCTTACAAACTTATTTCTGTGGCGTGTCGCGTGCACTGTAATCCACACGCGAGTCCAGCTGCGCTCTCATAGCGGGAAATGAAAACAAAACCTACGTTTGCAGCACATTTAAAAACGCAACACTGACAACCAGTGTCTTAAAACAATTCCTCTTCTTCTTCCACTTGTTTTGGCAGCACAACGTGGCGTCTCTATGCCGTCTACACTGTAACAGGTAAAAAACAGTCTTCGAAGCTATCATGCAAATTAATGAAGTTGCACTGCATACACAATAGAGCGAGCTGATAGGTTTGAACCAAGTCTTTCTCATGAGTTAATAATGCAGACGTCATGATGTACTTGCAGGTACAGACATCCACTCTCCACGCTGAAATCGCGAGTATCTAATTGCCGTGACGCAGCTTCAAAAATTTGTTTCAAAACGGAAGAATTTGCTCTAAATGACGCAAAAACAATCAATTTTCACTTTTTTTGTGAAATATATGTGTCCTAATAGTGTTTATAGCAGCGTGGGACACATATATGACTGTCAACAGCTCAAAAATGTGTTTTGGTGTTTCATGACCCTTTAAAACCAATCGACAATTTAAATGTCTAAGCATCTTGTTTAATCCCGCCCCTTTTCGCAGCGCCCCACGACAGAATTTTGCATGCTCAAACTCTAGTGTGACTACAGCTTTACCTGTAGGTTTCAAACAAGCCAGATAGATTCAATTAGTTTGATCAGGTGTGCTTAATTACGGTCAGAACTAAACTGTACAGAGCTGCGGTCCTCCAGGAACTGAGTTTGACACCTGTGGTCTACTGCATGCAACCCATGTCCGAAATGGAACATACATCACGTCTTATAAGTGTTGAAGCAACGACCAGCCAATGAACAGAGTATATGTGAGCCCAACACAGAAACATACTGATAAAGTACTGACGTTTTACCCAGTAAACTTGACTTGTGGAGCTGCACATTGGTGGAGTTGTTCTTTGTCAGGCTGTCCAGCGATCTAACCCTCATAGATCGCTGGAGAACATTCACTTTCACATGGACTACAATTTCTGCCATCATAAAGAACTTCAAATCCTGTCAAACACCACATACACACACCAGTTCCTGTTTTCTGTTGATTACACACACGGCTTGGAGTAGCTCATGAAATGAGGCTAGTTTATCTGTTTCGTGAACATTATGACGTGTTTCCTTTGTCTAGCCTAGATGTGTTTTGACCCTTTGCCCTGTTCTCTCGTTTTGAGACCTTGCCTCCTGTAAAGACCATTCTCCTATTTATTGACCACAACTCTGGGTTCCCTCCATGCATCTGTTTGCCCCGGTTTTGACATATTTGCTTGTCTGACCATTTTCTTAATAAACCTGCATTTGGATCCTCAACTTCACATAACACTCTTCAGAGTTTGGGCTTTCAGCAGTGACATTTACATCACACTGAACTGAACTTCAACTGAACTGAAGCAGTTTTGATTTAAGTTTTGAAACTTCATCTATGTTAAGCTGTTCTGACACAATCTACATGGTAAAAAGCAATATAGAAATAAAGATGAACTGAATTGAAAGATTACAGCGTTTTTAAATATCTATAATTTTTAAGATATTTTAAAGAAGATACATTACCTTGACTGGATTGTAGCCCATTTCAATAGCCCTTTCAATGCCTTCCATCACTTTATGAAACCCTGCAAGATATTCCAACAATATTAAAGACCACATATTTTAGGTATTTTAAGGCTAGCATATTACACCACCAATATTTAAGGTTGGACACCATTAAATATTTATTATTGTCCCATATAAATTATATAAAGGGTGACAGAGTGGTGCAGTAGTTAGTGGTGTCACCACACAGCAAGAAGGCCGCTGGTTTGAGCCTTGGCTGGGGCAGTTGGCGTTTCTGTGTGGAGTTTGCATGTTCTCCCCGCGTTCGCGTGGGTTTCCTCCGGGTGTTCCGGTTTCCCCTACAAGTCCAAAGACATGTGGTATAGGTGAATTGGGTAACCTAAAATGTCTGTAGTGTATGTGTGTGAATAAGTGTGAATGTATGTTTCCCAGTGATGGGTTGCGGGTGGAAGGGCATCCGCTGTGTAAAAAATGTGCTGGATATGTTGGCGGTTCATTGCGCTGTGGCGACCCCAAATTAATAAAGTGACTAAGTCAAAAAAGAAAATTCATTAATTTTCCAAACTACACAGACCGGATGATTTGCAACTCTGCATGCTCTGACGAGCGCTATGGAGCGAAAGTGTGAAGATGTTTTTCTGACTGAAAGAAAAAGTTGTTCTGTTACAGAACCAGGTATTAGACTATTATACCCTCTCCTTTTCAAACTATTTTTTGCATATTTTAAAGGGGAAATGAAGCACTCAGTCAAGTATACATTACAAAAGTATACATACAAAAAAGTGCTGGATAAGTTGGCGATTCATTTCACTGTGGCAACCCCGGATTAATAAAGGGGCTAAGCCGAAAAGAAAATGAATGAATGAAAATTATATAAATGATCATCGTGTGTGAAATTTTCAGAACACACTATTAATAGTTTATAAAATATAACACCAAATATTTTTTTCTAAACTAATACATATTAAAGGCAAATCCATAGAAATGAAAATCAGAAGTGGTTTCTTCATTTTTTTTTAAAGATGTTTATCTGAACTAATCTGGATAACTATTTATTGCAGGGGTGCTCAATCCAGTTCCTGATCTACCTTCCTGCAGATTTCAACTCCAACCTTCAACAAGTCTCCGATATGGTCTGTGTGATATGGCAGGTGTGCTCGATACGGGTTGCAACTAAATTCTCCAGGAAGGTAGATGTCCAGGAACAGGGAAGGTCACCCCTGATTTATTGCATTCATGGTTTAAATCAATGGTCTCAAACTCAATTCCTGGAGGAGTGCAGCTCTGAAGATTTTGGCTCCAACCACCTTCAAATCACACCTGCTAGTCTCTAGTAGTCTTGAACACCTTGATTAGTTGGATCAGCTGTGTTTAATTAGGGTTGGGCCAAAACTGTTTAGAGCTGCGGCCCTCCAGGAATTGAGTTTGACACCTATAGTTTAAATGTTTCAAATTCACCTGCAAATTAGAATAAAAACATCATTTTAGCAAATGGTTTATATATAAACTTAAAATATGATTAAAAGAAAAACTCAAGCTTTGTACTATTTGTAAGGCAAAATTCATGAAAATTTATAACAGAGTTTGAAATTACTACAATTATACAAACTACCAAACAAACAAATAAATAAATAAATACTTTTACAGTTTTAGTTTTTTGTGTAGCGCATCCTTGATTTTTGTAATTTTAGTCCATTTCTACTTATTTTATATAGATCTCTAAAACTACGCTTGCTCAACAGCATATTGTACCTTTTCGTCTAGTGATGAACTCAAATTTGGCAGGGACCAGCGTGTCTAGGCTGATGTTTAGCAGATCCACACCCGCTTTCTTTAGATCAGGCAAAATTTTGGCCAAATTCATCCCATTTGTGGTGACTGCAATGGTCTTCAGACCCTCCAACTTCCTAAGTTCCGCTTTCAGAAAGAAAAAAGAAATGATCAGGTATACAGTTTTAGTGTTTCTGACTGTAACATTGATTTGTCATGCTTTGTTTTGTTTGCAGTATATTAACTTACATAACAGAACATCACATAATGTTGGGGGTGACACATTGGGAGTTACGTATTAATTTTACTTTTCTAAGTAACAAGTAAAAAATGAAGTAATAATATTTCAGTTACTTTTTAAAACATAATGCAAGTTACTTTTTAGTTTATTTAATTCGCTTTAAAAAAATAATTTGCTGAAATAAAATGAACATCATTACATTGGATCCCGCACTCGATGAGAGAAATGCAAAAACCGACAGAAACAAAGATGGCTGAGCCTTATATTTTAGCGATGGAAGTATTCTCATTATTCTGAACACATGGGAGAAAAGTAAAAGGGGATCGTCTCAATGGATAGTGATTTTACTTCACAAATAAGACAAAAGGTACAAAAGTGTCAAATACATTGCTTAAAACTTTCATTAATCTTTACTGTATATACAGCATGTCTAGCTTTGAGGTCAGGAAAATCTCAGAACAGCATTATCCTACTTTTTTCAAGGTAAATGAAGGTTATACAATGTGTTGTTAATTGCAGAGCTTCTCTATTAAACAAAAATTGCAAGTTCTGAAAGAGATCAAGCCTCAGCAGGTAACGCAAAAGTAACGTACCACACTTACCATAAACAGTAACACAACTAGCTACTTTTTTGGGGAGGAACTCAATATTGTAATGCATTACTTACAAAAGTTACTTGCCCCAACACTAATAAAAAGAATTAGTATTTTACATACAGCCCTAATCTTAGTTAAAATATGTATTACTGTATATGAAAATTAATCAAAGAATTGATTCCAACATGTAACGTGTAGATTTTGAGAGATCTATAGACCATTTAGAGCAGGGGCGGGCAAACTCGGTCCTGGAGGGCCGGTGTCCTGCACAGTTTAGCTCCAACTCTAATCAAACACACCTGCTTATAGATTTCTAGTGATCTTGAAGACACTGATTAGCATGTTCAGGTGTGTTTGAGTAGTGTTGGAGCTAAACTGTGCAGGACACCGGCCCTCCAGGACCGAGTTTGCCCACCCCTGATTTAGAGGGATGTAAACAAAAACAATGGTCCCAATGTATTTGCTAATTTAAATTTTAAATTTCTATAGCTTCTGGTAATCCAAAAAGAGCCACATATTGATATATGTTTATAATGGTATGATAGCTGTTTTAACATTAAAGTTATGATTGAATTTCCTCTTGTTACAATTATGAATTAGTTTGATAACATGCGGGAAAATGTTCATGGGCCAATGACGTCACCATATTTAAATGGTTTTTTATCACTATGGTGTTACAATTCAAAGTTAGAAAAGTATTTACAAACAAAAAAAGTTAAAAAGTTAAATTTACCTATTATATGTAGAATGTCTGGGCGAATTAGAGGTTCTCCTCCGGTGATCCGTATCTTGTTGACCCCTCTTGTACAAAAAGTCTGGCTAATGTCAGCAACTCATCTGTTGTTAGGATCTGAGATCGAGGGGTAAGTTTAACCCCATCTTGTGGCATGCAGTATTGACCTGTAAATGGAAAAATGCTTAGATTACTGAAGTAATCTCGGTTCTCCTAGATAAGGGCTTGAGCATTACATTGAATGCATATGGGGTAAAATTCAATTCAATTCACCTTTATTTGTATAACGCTTTTACAATGTAGATTGTGTCGAAGCAGCTTCACATAGAAATTCATAGTAAAATGAAACAGTGTCAGTCTAGTTTTCAGTGTTTAAGTTCAGTTCAGTGTGGTTTAATAATCACTACTGAGAGTCCAAACACTGAAAAGCAAATCCATCGATGCACAGCTCTACAGAACCATGCAAGCCAGTGGCGACAGCGGCGAGGAAAAAAACTTCACCAATTGGCGAAAGTGAAGAATTAAAAAACCGAGAGAAACCAGGCACAACATCAGTTGGGCACAACCATTTCTCCTATGGCCAAACGTCTTGTGTAGAGCTGCAGTCTAGGCGCTGGAGAAGGTGGACGTCAGCAAGACTCGTCTGTCCCCGGAGCGTCACAGGAATCAGTCTCATGCTTTCCACTCCTCCATGACCACCCACAGCAGCTGCTCAGGATACGGCCTGGTCCAGGATTATGAAAACCTTAGGATCATCCCGTCAATCAAACTCTGGCTTTATTCGAATACTGAATCCTGATTTGTTCATGTTTTTGTAGCTGCACAGATATCATAAATAGAAATACTGCTGGATATTTTAATGGAATTATAAAGATCACAGAAGCAAAAAAGACATCAGTGTAAACCCAAACATGAGTAGGGATTAGGCCACTCATTAACCCTTCAAGGCAGTTTAATTTACAGGCGATCTTATATCACTGATATTCTGTGCCCTCGTCCATGTCCACCTTGTTGTCTTTGACAGGCGTTGAGGTAAGGCAGTGGTTCTCAATTCTGGTCCTCAGTTACATTTGTATGTCTCTTTTATTTGACACACAAGGATCAGTTCATGGAGCTCTCTAATAACGAGCTGATCATATGAATCAGGTGTGTCAAGTAAGACATACAAAATGTGCAGGCTGAAAAGAGGACTAGAATTGAGAACCACTGGGGTGGAGTTACATTGAAACATTAGTGATTAACATGAAAAATGGTCAAAATGTGCTTGTATGGAACTTGCAATGTACTTTAGACAGAAATGCTGGGCGTTATACTGTTTCATCCCATTCCTGAAACAACAAGTGTATGAAATGGACCAGTCAATGGTGCTGTTGAATGAACAACTTCAACTTTAGAAGAATAAACTATTCTTTCTGTTATTGGACTGGTACAGCCTGCATAACTTTTGCTTATGGAGAAGTGATTTGTGACGAGGAAAAACAAACAACTTGAGGATTTGGAAGTCTGAAGATGAGAGGTGAGATGAGCTAACTTTATACCCTGGAGACCCAGGTAAAAAAAAATCTTTACTGTCTCTTATAATTTCAGATGCATTATACACTAGTTTTGTATTGTTCAAGATGCCACCGTGTGTGCATGTTTGTGAATTGTTTTAGGGAATCAATATGTAAACTTTCTATCACTATACTTGTAGACTATAGCTTTAATGTTTTATTCAGAGTTCCTCTCACTCATACTGAAAGCTTGTTGGACAAATAAAAGTGGCGGTGGGGTTTGCGAATGGTCAAGGTTTTTCACTATGATTGGTAGTCAACTGCTATTCTCAAACTGGCTTTGGATAAAGCGGGATTACTGTAGCAATGCTACTTGTATTACATTTACATTTTAAAAGTCACTTTTATCTAAGAGTGAAAAATTGCCTTTCTAAACAAGCAAGATTGAGCAAATCGTCTGATATTTCAGAATGTGGATCCAAATCTACCTCAGAGAAGCTATAGCCATACACTTTGTAAAAGTTTGTTGGGTAATAGGGTTGGGCGATGTCGACCAATCTAGCATCGTACGATGTCTAATGTGAAACATTGTGATGGACGATGGCATCGTTGTGGTAGGTGTCTGTGAATTAATTATTTATGAATCATTAACTAATTCATAACAAAAATATTATTTGTAGCCTACCGTTTCAACTACCCGACACACATGGTCTTTGTTTTACCCATAACCAAATCACAAATAAATAAATGGAAGTTACACAGAAATTACAACCTGTCAATCACTTTTTCCGTGGGATTCTGGCATGAATAGGCAGATTAATCTGTGTTGTTATAATGGTGGCGACAAACTTGGTTGGTAAAAAGGTGCACAACCAACAGCAACCAACAATATCTGAGGTTTTTGCTAAAATTACTAAATACAAGCATGAAAGCGAAAGATTGAAGCAGTTTATGACACTGTGACACGTTACCTGACAGAAGAGTCATTAGATAGAGACAAGGTTAATTAAATATCACTTTTAACAACTATAGTGAGACGCGATCCAGCGGTACATCTGTTAGATAAACTGTCCAACGTGCACTGCTCTCTGGGGTTTTGTGCTCAAAGCACCTTCTGACTGCCTGGAGCTCAGATGGGCACATATGCTGCAGCACATGACAGAGTGTGTGTGGTCACGTGATGTGCGTTTTCAGCGGTATAGTGTGGAAGGAAGGCTTTTCAAAAATGCTAAGCCAAAAAACGACAGTGAGGATTGTTTTTGTTCTAAAATGCCATTTTCAAACTAAGACGTATTAGTGTAGACAGGGCCTAAGTGTGTATTTTTAGCGAGTGGGTTGCTGCTGCGAGGGGCAGGTCAGCAGGTTTGCAATGGCCTCTCAGCATCGTGATGTCTATTGGCCATCAGTGATGGATGATGGCATCGCCTATCAACCCAACCCTATTGAGTAATTGACAGCCCAAACAGAAGGACTATATATTGACAGGTCATACCTAGGCTTCGACTGCCTCTTTTGTAAGCAGAATTTGTACTTTGAGATGGAGAACACTTCCCAGGCCTCTAGATGTGACTTGGGCCCAATCCCAATTCTACCCTTTAGCTCTTCTCCTCATCTTGCACACTTCCGCCAAGGGGTAAGGGTGTGCCAATTCTCTTTAGCTTCAAGGCGTAGGACTAAGGGCAAGGGGTAGATACTCCTTCGAACGAAGATTTTTCAGAACCACACTCGAAACCAAGGGTAAGAAAATTTCCCAGAATACACTAGCCACAGCTGTATCCGGACGTAAGGAGATCCACAAATTAGTATTTTTTTTGTCATTATACAAATTTTTACAACAAGCAAGCTCATGTTTTAATATATTCATAACCGCGTTATGCTAAAATAAAACTGCTAAATTTCACAATCTATAATCCCTAAATATAACTCCTGTACAGCAGTCCCACACATTCTGACACTCGATGACACTCGAATACCCTGTCAAAAAAGTC
The DNA here is from genome assembly GCF_903798145.1 of Danio aesculapii. Classification (NCBI taxonomy): domain Eukaryota; kingdom Metazoa; phylum Chordata; class Actinopteri; order Cypriniformes; family Danionidae; genus Danio; species Danio aesculapii. The sequence goes on from NC_079451.1 coordinate 14,286,669, forward strand.
TAGTGGCTGGGAATGAGCTTTTTACAGTGTCTGGTATAATGTTAATGTTGTTTGGTGTGTTTACATAAATAAATATGGCAACGGTGTAAATGCACAGTACAGTTATGATCTTATTGCCACATTATATCTTTATAATGACATAATATAAGCCTTCATTGATTCCTGAAGATAAATACCAAAATAATAACACAACTGGAATAACTACAGCAGTCTCGATTGTCTGATCTCATATAAAGCATGAGATCCCGATGGCATATGATGACGTGTGCAGGTGCTGTAGTGCTGTCCCAATTCTTAGGGGTAAATTTTGAAGAGGAAGGGGTACAAAATTGGGCCTTAAAGAGCTATATGTTTACAAATGCTAATTCACCTAGAAAAAGTGGAGAGTTTACATTTATAAGAGACAGAAGAAGATGATTTTTCTTTAAATATGTGGGTTTGCTATAACAGTGGTCAAATATTCAAGCCTGTTTTGCATATGCAGCATGTAACCTGTGGGAGGTTTGACTCCACTGCTCTGTGAAGAGAATGACTAATGTGCAAAAAATGGGAGATGCTCATTGTCCCCCTGGCTTACATAGAGCCTGGCACTGCTCTTTGGCCAGAGGAGAAATGGTTGTGCACTATTTCTTTACTTTTGTCAATTGGTGAAGTTTGTTTCTCGCCACTGGCTTGCTTGGTTTGTAACTTGTGAAGCTGCACATTGGTGGATTTGCTCTTCAGTGTTTTGGCTTTCAGCAGTGACATTTACATCACACTGAACTGAACTAAACTTCAACTCTGAAAACTGGAATGTAGCAGTTCTAATTTACTAGAACGTCTATGTTAAGCTGCTTTGACACAATTTACCTTGTAAAAGCGCTATAGAAAAAAAGATGAATTGAACTGAATCTGGCAGGCTAAACATCATTGACTTTGCAAGTAAACAAACATGAAAAATCAGGCTACAGAATTAAAGTATGCATAAGTGAACATTTGAAAATCTACTTGATTTACTATTGATATTAATCACGCCATTGAAAACATGCATTTACTTATGCCGCAAAACAGGGGAAGCAAGCATATAACACTTCGACAACAGGTGCCAGAACTGAACTTTGTTTACATTTGTAATTTATTAATATGTATTTTTGCAATAATACGTTTGATCAACTGATTTATCAAAATCAATAAACATCCTTTAATCCTAGAAAAATCACTGTAATCCAACTGAAGACTCAAATAACTGATTAATTGCTAACAGTAAATTACTAGTTAGCAGTGCTTCAGTTGGACTGGTAGCATTGATAAAGTAAGTACCAACTCATGAAGAAGAAAAGTGTGTGAATGACTTACAACGAAGATTACACTTTTCAGTTAAAGAAATTCTCAGGTAATTGTGTCTCCGTCCAAAAGAGTCTGTGAGAAACTTTGAGAAAGGAAGAACATCCTTTAGAACTCGTCTATGACCACCTGGGACCACAGGCTGTCTGACCTGCAGAGAACAAATGATAGACAATGTTCAGATGGCAAATCAGTGTAACAAAACAGCCTTGATTTAAAGTTGTTGACGTTTTATACAGTTCTTCATAGCTTTTTTTTTGTGCATGCCCCATCTTTAGTTCTTTTTTTTTGCACACCTTGTTGGCTACCATGGTTACTATTGTTTCCAGATGCCTTGTTGCCACTGAGTGGTACGGTTCGGTTCACTACAAATCACTCTGATCAGTCTTGTGTTTTTGACATTCCCACTCGAAAAAGAAACAGTATGTGCTGTTCATATATAGTATTTTTCTGCACGCTCAAGTTATTTTTATTATTTTAATTGTAGACGCATTGGAAATGCTTAATTTGTTTGTATGCATCGCACAGACTCATAAACAACAATAGAGGACATGCACCACGGGCCTGTTTCAGTAAGGAGATTCAACCAACTCGGAGTTTAAATTTGAACTCTGAGTTCACTTACAGAGAGATTAAAAACTCAGAGTTTTCATTTCAAAACAGCTGATCTGAGTTAGGTCATTCAACTTTGAGAAGACCAACTCTGAGTTAATCGCACACACGCGACTATAAAAAGGCATTATCAATGGAGCGCAGATATTTTGAGTCACCCATGGCAACATCTAAAAAAAAATTAATTAATTAAAAAAAAAAAAAAAAAATCACCATTTCTTTCTCCAGCTGAACTTGATGTGCTCATGCAAAGTTATAGCAAAAATTACCATATATTTAAAAAGCAACAGCACTGCATAAGTGAAACAGAGACAGCATGGGAAGACAGCTGCTCAAGTTAATGCATAATTTTACATTTAAAATATTTAATTATTATAAAATAAGTAATGTAATGTGTGACGTTTATTAACTTTTCACTTAAAAAAGTGTGAAATTGGCCGTAACTTTGAAGTTATTTCAGATGAAATTGCATTAAATTACATAAAATAGGCATAGTTTCTACAACAATTTGATTAAACAAGAATGTATATAACCTTAACTTAATTTTCAGGGGAAATAATGAATTTAAGGTTCCCACTTTTACACACATTGCTCAGTTTTAACAGATTTTAAAGTGCTCTTGTGTGTCTGCCTTTTTTATTGATCAAGTGGAGGTTGATATGACATTTAGAATGCAAGCAGTACTAAAAAACTGTATTTAGAAAGAGTAATAATCCTATTAATCTAGTTACAGTTCATGTCCCTGTCAAAGGTCAGTGAATTTAAGCTAATTAATTATTAAAAAGGACAAGTCATTCTCATACGTGACATTCTTTGTGCGCTGAAATGTAGGCAATAGCTATGTTTCTATCCAAAAATGTAAATTAATTTTATGTGCAAAACTGGAATATCACATAACAGATATGTGAATAAAGCAGCATTTCTATCCAACGAATCAAGAGAATAAAATCGTCACTTCCTGATTATCTGGCGCCAAATATCAACAGTAAAAACAGAATTTACTATACTATATTTATTATTTAATAAATGACTTTCACCTCAGAGGACAATACCGACACACAATGAGAGCGTGGTGGTGTTTGAAGCCATGAGACACAGAGAACAGACACTCTTGACACGCTCCACACACTCTGGGGGTAATTAATATTATAATAACACTAATACTGAAACGGTTAAGGCATTTTAGAATGACCAACATTTCAGATGTTTTACAGTGTGCTCAGCCTGCTGGTTTGTGCATTCACACACATTTTCATCATCATATGGTCTCTTATAACAAACCTTATTTAATTCATATACTGGAATTTGTTCGATAAAAGTGTTTCCATCGTAGTTTATGCACATCTTTTCTTATCGAATTAAAAGTGTATCCAACTTAATTATGCGCATGTTTTTTATGCGTAGTTTAAAAGTTATGTGCATCATGATGTTTCCATTAATTGTTTTTATGTGCACATACAAAATGAGCATAAAAATATGTGGGTGAAACTTAAGGCTAAGGCGAGAAATACCGCTTCACCTTTAAAAAAAAAGGGGAGGTGACCGGCAGAAACTTCGAGTTTAGAGAATAGAACCTGCTCCTGACCAGGTTAGGTTCAGAGTAAGTTACCATGGTAACTGACTCTGAGTTACAGTTACCTCTCTTTCAGAAACAGGCTTGACTTACCTGCTTTCTTGAGTTTTGACAAACCTGACATTTTGAAATGGAAAACCCAGAGTTTTCTCATTTCAGTGTTAAAATACTCTGAGTTTTCACTTAACCTCCTTTCTGAAATGGGGCCCATATCATCTTCTTGCCTCTTGGCATGTGGCTATTTTGTCACAAGAAGACAACAAGCTTTGTGTGAGCATGGATGATTGCTATTGCTTTCTTGCCCAGTTATGGCTGTTGCTGAAACGCCACATGACAATCTCAACACTTTAAATTTGAACACAAATTTAAGATGCTGCTCCTACACATTGACAAAACACTACATGAAATTAAGCCATTTCAATGGTCATTGATGGGAAACATGATGGCATACATACACTTACTAAAGTGATTCAAGATAATGATGGTTTCTGATCCTCCTACTGATCAGTATGTGAAAATGTCAATACTTCTACTGACTACAAGGATTGTGTAAAAACATTGATACAGCTATCTTTCACAATATTTCTGATAGTGTATTAATAATCTGGTGGATAATCTAATCTCTACTATTGCTACATTGTTAAATGTTTTCAGTGCATTAGTTTATGGTTGTTTCGACCCACAAGTGAGTGACCCATGCAAGTCTTTTTTGTGTTTACTGTCACTACATGAGATTAGTGGGGCCTTGTCTGGGCTTCTGCAGGTAAACAGTCAGAGGTTTTTGGTTTTAAGTGCACCAAAAACCCCTACCTGCAGAAGCCATCTAGAGCTTGAGGAAAGTCATAAACGCGTGCAGTTTTACCACAATCAGGAGATGATCAGCAGTGATGTTTCATTCCCATGCTTTCTAAGAGTCTAACTTATAACAAGGGCCAGACAGAATCTGCTGACATTTTTTGCTATTTCTGCAGAGAATTTTGTAAAAAATCTGCAGATTTATGTGGAATTACTTTAGGAGTACCGTAACTAAAAACTTCATATATGAAGTAAAAACAATAGCTTTTTAACTTTCATTTAATGTTTACGATGCAAATCCAATTAGATTTATTTATTTGGTAAACAAAGGAAATCTCTCATATAATATATCTAATAAAAGACAGAAAATATTACTTTATGAACTGTTTTGTAAATAAATCATGTGAACATTTTCATATTGGCTAATAATAGTATTGAAATTATAATAAAAACTGAATAAATATCAATTTACACAAGTAAAAAATTAGACTCGATGGACTAAATATCTGCGGATTTCTGAGCATGCAAATTCCGTGTGGGCCTACTTATAACCTAAATTTAAAGGTGCTGTATAGTGAAAATCTGGATATACCTAGACATGGCTGAATAATAAAGGTTACTCTGTTTGCTTATATAATTTATCTCAAACACTGGAGAGAGATATCTAATGTATCTAACTAAAATGAACCTCTAACTTCACTTAAAAAGATTTAACAAGGCAATCAGTTTGTTCATTTTGCACATGTTAACATCAGAGTACATGTACCATAATATCCATGACTGTTCCAAATAAGGTCAAACCAAGCTTCTGATTCTAGGGATAAATTCTGGGTTAAAAAAAAAATCTATGAAATTGAACCAATTGCAGTATGTGGTACCTTTAAGCTTAGCAGGAGAAATGCCCAAACTTGCCTTTGCAACATCTATATTTTGGTTTTAAGTTAAAAAAAAACAAAGTAAAAAGGATGGATTATCACATTTAGTTCACTTTTTAGGCTATTGATCAGTTAATGGAGTACACTTAGAAAGCAATTGAAGTCATATTTTCCCACAAATGAATCCTCAGTCACCTTTTACTCATGCTTCACTTGATTAAAACCTATTTGAGTTTCATTATTCTGTTGAAAACAGTGGATGTTTTGAAGAGCGTTTGAAACTGGTAACTTTGGTGCCATCAACCAGCATTTTTTCCAGATATCTTCTTTTGTGTTCAATAAGAAGAAAGAAAATCAAGAAAGATGTTTAACCACATGAAGGAGAATAAATGGTGAGTGTATTTTTCTTTTTAAACTATCCTTTAAAGAGATTTCAAAGCATGCATGCTGGTTTGTCATGTGTTACAGTGTGACAACCTTGACTGATTTGTCTGGTTTGGTACTAAAATAAGGGTCTTATGATCCCACTGATCTTGCAAAGCGAGAACCATTTATAATTTGTCACACCTTAAACCATGCTCAGCAACCATGCTGGCATGAAGCATAAAAGAGACCTTTTGTGAATCTGATTAGCCAATATTTTACACATCACATGTAGCCTTATTATGCATAATTACATGAGCATACCCTCAAACCATATCCATTTCAACTATACTAGGCATGGGTTATTTATATTATGCAGTAAATAACTGCATAAAAGTGCAACCTTAAATGTGTAGTTCACTCCAAAAAAAAAATCTGATTACTTTCTTTTGTTGAGCAGAAAATATATTTGCAAAATGTTAAAAGTGATAACATAGCCATTGACTTCAGTATTACTATTTTCCTACTATGGATGTCAATATTTACTGCTTTCAAACATTCTTCAAAATATCTTCTTTTGTGTTCAGCAGAAAAAAAAGAAACTGGAAACACTTGAAGGTGAGTAAATAGTTATTAAGTTGTATTTGTGAGTGAACTATAGGTTCTAACATGTAAGTTAAACAATCATACATCAAAAAGACAAAAGTATTGCTGTTAGATAAAACAAATCAGACAAAAATCGGAATTAAGAATTATTATCCTTGTCCCCAAAACACATGCATTAGCCTATAGCAATCACGTGACTTCAAAGCAACAGGTGTGCAGGCAAAGTCCGACACACTCACCTCCTCCAGTCTGTTTTCTTCATGAGTGACACCGGAGTACCATCGACACATTTGGTATCTCCCACATGCCTGCTGAACTGGCCTGCAGAACTTTACGCAGGCCTCTGCAGCGGTGTGCGCTCCAATGATAAGACGACTGAATGTGTTGTAGTTTAATGCCATCACAAAAGCAAATGTCTCAGTATGTGTTGAAAGCGATACAATATCTGCCGCATAGTGACTGTTAAACTTAACGAACAGTTCGCCTGGAACATCCACGATGATGGGCTGTGTCTTTCCGCGGCCAATCAACGTCGAGGTAAACCGACAGGAACTCTGGGCAATATAGTTTATGTTAGTGAACTACAAACTAAGTACATCTCGGCACAACACTAACCCATAAAATATGGAAGAAGGTATGGTCACTAAAAGATATATGTTTATAATTAATAAAGTAAGAGAGGTGTCTTTTTGAAATTGTACACAGAATTTTCCCTGTAAAAGAGATAATCGTTTTAAGTAAATAGAGAGACAACTGTTGCGATTTTGTGGGAGCCCATTGTTACTTATTACTTACTATTACTTATTGAAACTGTTACTTATTTGTTTATTTTAATAAACAAATATTTAAGTGTGCAATAAATGTGCACACTCAAGGCTGTCTTGTATTGATGTTTCTGGCTTAATTTCAAGGCTTTTTGGAACACCAATTACTGATACTTCAATTCATCGTTATTTCTGTAATGCTTTTACAATGTGAATTGTGTCAAAGCAGCTTAACATAGAAGCTATAGTAAGTTAAAACTGTGTCAGTCCAGTTTTGAAGAGTCCAGAGTTGAATTTCAGTTTAGTTCAGTTCAGTGTGGTTTAATTTATATCATTTAAATAACATGACAAAACAATGTACAGAATACATTTTTCGTTCTTTCAAAAGTAGCTACACGTATTTTAGCTTATACAGCTAGTAATTTTATTTTATTAGGAAAATATATATTCATGCAACGAAATCGGTTAAAGTTAAGCCAAATTGTAGACACCAAAAAGCAAAATAAAGAAATAAATAAATAAACTTATGAAGCATTACGTACATTTTATTTGGTTAATTAATTGTTTATTTATTTATTTTTTCATCCCTGGCATCTATGTTTTTGCCGGTGATGTACATTGCTAAAATTTTATGTTTGTACTAGGTTTGTACATATTGCATAATAAAACAAATACAAATACTACACAACACGCTCAAACTATGCAATGGACACATCTGTAATAAAGTAATGTTAATGGTTTCACAGTGCTCAGAAGTTAATTTTTTTTTTTTCTCTGAGAGCCAATTTGGAGTTTGAACTCACAGGCTGTCATTAAGTAGGCGTCTGTTTCAAGCTTTATACCACAGAATGTCACTATACATGCCAAAAAAGAATTTGTTTTGGTGCCTTTTTTATTGTGAAAGTAGCCCACACTAAGTTAAATTAAGCCTACACTGCATATGTGAAAAAAAAATATATATTATTTATTAGTAAATGTACTGTAGTGGTTTTGAACTAATCAGTTTTGGGTGAAAATGTAATACATTACAATGTTAAGCCTATCTTACTCTTAAAAAAAAATAACAAAATGCAAAAATAACACAACATATCCTTTTACATGTGCGTTTCTTAAAAGTAACTAACACATTTTAAAAAAGTTTTTGAACTGACTTAAGATTGTTATATATTACTTTTTTCCATCACTGTGAACCATACTATATTAATATTCATAGTAAATGCTATATCAATGAATGCTACAACATACTGTATAAATAAAGTGTAATATATACTCTAGTATACTTTAGTTTTTACTACAGTGAACTGTGATGTATTACCATTGTAGAAAATCCCTGTAACATGCTCACTGAAGCTTGCCCACTGTTTGCAGAACCTCTCTGATACACTCATTGAAGGCCCATCCATGGTTCACAGCTGCGCCTTATCACCCTTATCAGCAGCAGTGTGCTCCTGCTTTACTGCTTTGGCCTTCTCATGTAGTGTTGTGGCTGTGTGCAAATGTGAGTTAAGTTTTCTTGTAGTGTTTGTTTATGGAGTATTGTTTGTTTGTGCAGTTTTTTTACTGATTTATTTTGTTTGATTTGTCTCTATGCATTTATGCTTAGAAAACAGCCTGATACCATGTGGATAGAGTCATGTACTGGCATTGGTGAATAAAATCCAACAAAATGGATCTTGCCTCAGGTAGGGATGTAACGGTGCATCTGACTCACATTCGATACGATTCCCGATACTAATCTCACGATTTATGATTTAGTCACGATTTTTAAACAAAATTATTTTAAACAAATTTAAGGTGAATAACCTTTTATTCTTTTCTTAAATGCTGCATGTTTTTTGCAAATAATACATGTTCTGCATAAATAATTGCTAAAAAACTAAAACTGTGACTGTGCTGGGATTTTACATTTAAAAAAAAGAAATATCAGCATATCTATGTTTTCTGGCATAAGCTGAGGTCTTTGCACATTTACAATGTACCCTGCTGATGAAAACAAAATAAAAAAACTCTTTTCACTGGGGACTGAGATGGCTGGTGTGGAGAGGTAAGCCTTTCCTAAACCAGAGAACAGTGTGTATAAAGGTGGTCAATAGGCCCTCTGCTCCAGGGGACTGACCATTGGCATAAAAACTGATTATAAAATTACAAAATTATATAGTAAGATAGAGACATGAGCTGAACATGATTATGAAGGTCATTAATATATCATTAATATTACTTGTATAATTAATTTGTATAAGTATCAGTGTGATGCACTTAAGAGATCATTTTAATATTTAAAATAATTAGTTATAATAAGCAAATTATTAAAATATACATAAGCTAATTGAAAAGGGGAGGGTAAAAATAATATAATACCTGGTTCTGTAACAACAACTTTCTCTTCAGTCAGAAAAATATCTTCACACTTTCGCACCGTAGCATTCGTCAGAGCAAGTGGAGGCTGCAAGTCATCGGTCCATGTGGTTTGGTTTATTAAATGGGTGGTACAGGAATGTAATTTTAAGGCTTGGTTGTGTTAATAAAATGCAAAGCAATGTGTGCTCATGTTTCACTTGAAGGAAATCATGTAATTTTTTTCATAAATCTCACTTTGATTATATACAGCTACTCAGCTAACATGAAAACGACTGCTATATTTCCTAGTTCCTCTGAAAGGCCCGCCCTCCAAGTGACTCTGATTGGTCATGTGTCATAATGTGCTGCGATTCGCGGATCGGCTCCATGTCACGCCCGTACTAGCATGCGCGTTTTGTGTAAACAATCAGTCAATCTTGTGCCCGCTCTCTAAAGTAAAATCTGATAATTGTCTGTAACGAATGAAATGGGGTGCGGCTCCTTTAAGAGAGTTTGCCATTGTGTGTGTGTATGTTTCTATGTGTGTGCATTTGTATGAACTGTCTGTAGACACATGTAACATGAGTAGGCGCAGTGGCGGGACCAAGGTTTATTTTTCTTTTTTCTGATGCTCAGATTAAGTTATTTCTCTTAATATACAGTGACACTGTTGACAGAAGAATAAAGCTGCGGTCACATTGGGCTTTGTGTGTGCGAATTCTGTCGTACGGCGCTGCGAAAAGGGGTGGGATTAAACAAGATAATTAGACATTTAAAAAAGCCAGACATTGCTCAATATTTAAATTTCTGTCCAGAGAGGTCGTGTTTTGATCCTCGATTGGTCTCACGCAGTCAAGTGATGCGATTTCACAGGTCAGAGTTCACCAAGCTTGAACTTTGCACCGCAGCAACATGCGAAACTTGACGCATGACCTTGCAGTTTCCGGTAAGACGCATTCGCGTGCGTATGAATGGAAGTCTATGGGAGGAAGCCCAGTGTGACCGCAGCTTAAAGCTATGGTCACACTAGGCTTGTTGTGTGCGGAATTCTGTTGTACGGCGCTGCGAAAGGGGGCGGGATTAAGCAAGATGTTAGACATTAAAAAAAGCGAGCGATTCCTCCATGTTTTAAAATTTCTGTCCAGAGAGGTCCTGTTTTGATCCTCGATTGGTCTCACGCAGTCAAGTGATGCGGTTTCGCAGGTCAGATTTCACCAAGCTTGAACTTTGCACCACAGCGAACTGCGAAACTTAACGCATGACCCCGCGTTTCCGGTCTGACGCATTCGCGTGCGTATGAATGGAAGTCTATGAGAGGAAAGCCCAGTGTGACCGCAGCTTAAAGCACTAGATGTGGGATCCGATGTGTGAGCCTTGATTGATTTTCTGCGGCTAACGTTACATGAGTTAGGCGAGCTCTCGTTGCACGACGTCTTTCACATTAATTCAGAATCTGTATGTAGGAATCATTCACATATCTTTTGCGAGTTCATTATCTGAGATGTAAACGCACAGAAAAGCAGCCTAAAGAGAAACACTGCTGTGTGTGCGTGTGTGTGTGCGTGCGTGTGTGTGTGCGTGTGTGTGTGTGTGTGTGTGTGTGTGTGTGTGTTTACAGCGGTTTGACTGATAAATATGAATTTGTAGCTAAATCGTTAGCGGTGCCAAACAGCATTTCCTATTGTTTACATATTTGCTACAACATACTATTAAGGCTAGACATTGTACATGTCATGATCAGTTTTAACAAAAAAAAACAGATACAGGTTGTGGCTCAGAGTTGCTCCTTTTTGAGGATTTTAATCGAATCCAGCACTGAACTGAGAGAGATTCTGGAAGATTCTGTGTTTTGTCAAATCATGTTTGCTTTGTATTTTATAATTCTCTGTAACATAATTAAAATTAAACTGTAAGCACTTCTGTCTCTGTGTGGTGTCCTTCGGGAAGCCCAAAAACAGAAACAGAAGAAGCTCTGTGGTAATAGCAAGACTGCATTTTCTCCCTCTGCTGTAACATTACAGCGCCTCTGGCCGCGGCCCTTAGCTGTGCAGTGTGTGTGCGCAGTAAAAGTACCTTTGTGATACCTTTTTGTAGTCCCCAAAATTCGTTCATTGTAGGCTTTGCTTGCTAAGGCAACCGCCTGCTATCCAAGGTTCTCATGTGGCACAGTTGCCTACCCTGATTGGAAGTTTGCAGCCTTTAGTTATTCAGTTTGTGTCCCCTACATTACCTGCTTCTGGGGTTGATGTGCACCAACACGAATCAGGACAATCTAATGCAGCTAGAGCTGCAATGCAACCACCAATAACTCATTATAGTTTGAACCCCTCATTGGCCAAGTTTATTTAGAATTTTAGCCACCAGTAGCAAGCCATATGTATCCACACCATTTGCCAGTCTCAATGAATGCTTATGAATATCAACAACCGCCAGATTTTCATGGCTTTCTGGCATCATCTCAGTGTCAACCACACTTTCAGCTGGTTTTGCACAATCTAGGAGTTGGACATTAGTACTCTAATAGTCAGTTACTTGCTCCATCTGTACCTTCAGCATCTTGTATAAGTAATCAATCATCTGTACCCTTTACAGCACAAGCTGGAGGTTTGACTAACCATGTTCAAGTTGGCCTTCCAAGAAATGTTTCAACTGGCACAATGTACCAACTACATTTCATAATGTTCAGTCTTTGTTCCACTTAGTTATATCGAGTCCATCTTCTCCTTTGCCAGTGAGACCTACCTGAAAACAACACCAAAGTAACCAAGTGTTATAGAATAATCATTTGCCTCATGTCCCTGAGTCTGAGTGAGATTTTTTTTAAGTTCCATTGTCCATTTTGTAACAGTGATGACCATAATCTTAGTAAATGCCTTAGAAAAAATTAGATTTGGAGGATACAAGGAACTGGATTAAAGATAATCGTTGTTGGAGATGTGGCAGAGCCCACCATACTTCTCAGTGTGATCTAAGGAGAGGCTGTACTGAATGTAAAGGTAAACGTATGGGAGTTCTACATGAGGTGAATCAGAAGCCAGATTCTGGTGTTTCTTACTTGGTTGTCCAAGCTGTTCCCCTAGAGTTTTATTAAAAGTTGTTAAATTCCTATTGAGCCATAATGGAAAATGTATGGAAACCTATGCCATATTGGATGATGTATCTGAAAGGACAACGCTTTTGTCTCTGACAGCACAGCAACTTGTATTGAATGGCACAGCTGAGTCTTTAGTACTTCGAACTGTGCAGCAAGAAACCGAGGTTCTTAGAGGAGCTAGTGTGAGCTTCACAATTTCTGCCCCAACTCCCAGCTGAAGTACCAGGTGAAAGGGGCCTTTACTGCCCATCAATTGGAGCTTCCTGAGCAATCCTATCCTATTTCAAGCCTCCTCAACCGATTTAGCCATCTCAAGGGGATCCGATTGGAAACCTTTAATAAAGTTCAGCCTGTGTTGATCATCCACATCTTTTGGCTCCAGTAGAGGTTTGTTTCTGCCCTCAAGGTGGACCAGCTGTAGTTCATACCAGATTGGGATGGGCTCTTCATGGTCCAGTACCATTAGCCAAGTCAGCTAAATCTGAAACTTTTTTTGGCTCCAGCAGGATGTAGAATGGTTGTAGCAAGTAGATGTGCTCCCATACAGTTATGTCATTTCTTCGAAGAACTGAGAGCCAACTGATTCATGATCCTGAGAAGCCCTTGTTTATGAAGGGGAGATACAGAAACTAGTGGAGTCCGGTTATGTGAAAAAAAAATTGAGCCCTGAAGAAGTCTCTCAGACCCAAGAATCCTGGTTTGTACCACACCACATAGGCACAAACAGAATAGAAAGTATCATTTGGTATTCATCTGCTCGTATGTTTTTAAAGGATACTCTTTAAATGATCTTCCGTTGCCCGGCCCGACCTTGGATTCATCTTTATTAGGTCCTCCTCCGCTTTAGAGAATACCCTGTGGCCATTAGTAATGATATTAAGTCCATGTTTTACCAATTTTGTTTGCTACCCTCAGATAAATCCCTTTTGCATTTTCTGTGGCAGAACATAAGAAAAGTTGAGCCAGCTGATGAGTATGAATGGCAGGTCTTAACCTTTGGAGCCATTTTTACTACGGTCCCTTTGAAGATGTAGGCTTTGAGATTAGACAATGGGCCAGTAATGTTCTGGAGGTGGTGGAAGCACTACCTAGTGATACAAAATCTGCCCACACTGAGTTTTGGTTAAGCCAAGACTGTGTAGATCCCAGTGAAGGAATGTTAGGATTGATTTGGTACTTTGCAATAGACCCTTTTTGTTACCAATATCGTCCTATTGAATGTAAAGCCCTTACTTTGTGCAATGTCTGTAGGGTTCTTGCAACTCAGCATGACCCTATAGGATTTCATATACCTTACTGGGGTCCAGTTGGCAAATTTGTTGCAGAGGAAACTTGACCTGCACATTCAGCAAATCGTCTTGTTTTCTGATTCAATGACTGAACTTGATTTGCTATACTTGCTAAACTTGTTGCTATAAAGTATTTGTTGCAAACCGCATTACGGAAATCTTAGAGAACTCTATTCCTTAACAATGGCATTATGTTGACACCACCCGTAATCCAAATGATGATCTCACCAGATCATCTAGATCTGATCTAGCAAAGCCTAATTGTTGGATTCAAGGTCCTGATTTCCTTTAATCTGAACCCAATCAGTGGCCAAAATTCCCTGACAAGATTGAGGACTCACAGAGCTGACAAAGTCTTTGTTTTTTTTGTGGCTTGACTAAGACTGGAGATGGACTTTTGAGTTTAGATGTACAGCAATACAAAGCTTATCAAACTGTGGCAGCTCAACTTGATAACTTTTCACTTAGTAAAGCTCAGATTGAATTGCTCCTGTTGCAAAAGGTTCAAAGGAAGGATTTTGCAGAAGAATATGATTCACTGAGAGCAGAGAAAAACGTGCCATCTAGTAGTCAATTGTACAGTCTTGTTCCTTTGATTGGGAGGGCAACTTCGACATAGTCAAGATCTAGCCTTAGAAACCATTCATCCAAATATTCTTCATCCTAAGAATGTTGTCACAATTTTGATTGCTGATGTGGATGCTAAGTTGGGTCGTCCTGGAGCAGACAGGGTTTATGCTCACCTTAGACGTTGTTATTTTTGGATTCTAAAAGGATGACAAGCTATAAGGAACAATGTGTTTAGATTGTGCCAAATTGAAATGTAAATCACTGAAAAAATGGCTGATCTTCCTCCATCTAAACTCAATCTGTTCAAGCCTCCCATCTGGTCTATTGGAATAGGTTGTTTTGGGCCATTTACAGTCATGTCTGGATGCAAGACTGAGAAGCGATGGAATTGCTTTTTAAGTGTCAAACCACTTGATGTGTACATATAGAATTGCTGACGAGTCTTAATGCTGACTTTGCATTGCTAACTGGCATTACGTCGATTTGTAGCTTTTTGAGGACAGCCTTATGAAATGATCTGTGATCAAGGGACCAACCTTCATGGAGGTGAGAGTGAACTAAAAGATGCCTTGAATTTGTTGAATCACCAAATCATGTTCACTTACATTCCCCTTATGCTCTACATTTTGGAGGGACATGGGAGACAGAGAGACTCGCTCTATAAGCTCGCTCTTATAGGTGGAAGAAATTTAAAATTCCAAACTCCTAGGCTATTTCTTTTTTAGTGCTGAGGATTTGGATCCAGTTAATCCTAATTTGCTCCTCATGGGGCAGTTAGATGCTGCTCTACTCAAGTTTTATGCCGATTCTAATATATTGACTCAATGGAGATGGAGACACAGCCAGGTTTTGGCAGATCAATTCTGGATTAGTTTTATTCAAAAATATCTGCTTAATTTACAAGTTCACCAAAAATGGTTGCAGGATCAGGATAATTTGGAGAACTCTGCTGTGGTTATGGTTTTCGACCACCAACTTCCACATGCTTTATGGCCCATTGGTAAAGTGCTTAAGACATGTATGGGCAAGGATTGTCATGTAAGATTTGAGAGACCACAAATACTTTGATGTCTTTGACAATTCAAACATGAGCTGGAAACACGAAGACAATCGGCTCCACACCTCACCAGGTGGGAATGTGGGAACGCCAACTCCTCTCCTTTCCTTCATTTACATTTGAAGCATCCCTGCAACTCCCTCTTTTTACTCACCCTCTCTTCATACATCCCTCTTATCACACAGAATGGTTATTTCAAAGTATAAAGGTTCTATATCAATCCAAGTGACTTTATCGATCATGTTTGATATCATTTGAAATGTCTCTGTGTGATTCAATGGTCTCATTCCCTCAGAAATAGACATAAATCAAAACAATAGATATATAACTTCAAGGTATCTTTTGAACCACTGCTAAGAGTGTGCCTTTACCTAAGGGGCTTCTATTCAAATGACCACTTGTTCCCTACAGGCAGAAACTCTTCAGATCTAACATGCCACTAAATGCAAATGCCTTTTGTTACACACCCCTTCCTCGAGTAAATTCTTGGATTGACTACTAGTTTCTAAATGTTTGGGGCGATTCTGTAACCAAATTAGCCCATGGTGTGGAGCTTCATGCTCCATACTATGTATGTTTTGAAATCAAGTATGCATCTATTGATCTTTGATTAATCTTTGAAGAATTTGATGTTGTGTATTGATTGTTTATGAATTGACTGAATGAATTGGCATAATACACATTTACCTGATTAATAAATTATGTTTTGAATTATTCAAACAGAGTTATTATTGGTGTTATTATCTCTAGTAGATTATGTTAAGAACATACCACCACAAGCCCCTGTACGGGTTAGTAACGAGCTAAAACACGATAGATGGAGCAGCGTGACACGCTATACAATTTTCTTAGAGACCAACTAACACACTGGCATTAATTCAAGTATACTTGGACTGTAAAATGCCAATAATGGGTTTTCTATTTAGAACAACAAAGTATTGTTGAGACCAATCTAAATGTGGGTAGGCCTTCATCTCTAAACTTATAATACTATTCAAATCATATGGTGATTATACAAAGTTACTAAAAGTTTAAGTAAATTGGTCTACTTAATTCTATAGTAATGATCATGGTATGATGAAATAGTTTTGTCTTGATTTAGTAGATAGCAGATCTATGGGGACCACACAACAAGTATTCTAAAATGAGTAAGTAGGGTTCTGCCTTTTTTAGAACAGTAGTTGCCTGTGGTTAATGACCAAGACTGACATGCTTGTATTAAATAGATTGTATACTCGGCCAGTACAAGTCTCAGGCTGTTGTAGGACTCCGAATGAACGAGAATAATATACAATAATGGATCAAAGAGAATATTCAATCATATTCTAAAGTAATATTAAAAGAAACAAAATAAACTTAGCAATGTTTTAGAATTGGAGTCAGATAAAACAAGGATAAATATATTTATATTCTAAACCACCTCATACTAAAATTGGATTAAGATATGAGTTAAATTTAAAGTAAATCAACATTGTGCACTGCAAAGACCAAACATGCAGTGAACCTTCGTCCACCAGTAGATACCGTCGTTGGACCTTACAGGCTGGACCTTACAGTCAGGACAGAGTTGCAGAAATTAAGGCCAATGGGAAAACTTACGTAAGACCCGTTAGCCGCCTCATTCCTTTACCCCCTATTAAGTACTGATTTGTAGTATGATGGTTTGATATGTGAATCTCTAGAAGCGAAAATATGCCATATCATATTTTAGGGCAGCCTTGTAGAAAATCCCTGTGACATGCTCACTGAAGCTCTGCCCACTGTTTGTAGAACCTCTCTGAAACACTCATTGAAGGCCTATCCATAGTTCACAGCTGCACCTTAGCACCCCCAATCAGCAGTCGCTAAAGTAATGTGGCTTCAGAGTAGCAGTGTGGTCCTGTCTTTCACTGCTTTGGACTTCTCATGTGGTGTTGTGGCTGTGTGCAAATGTGAGTTATGTTTTCTTGTGTTTATGGAGTATTGTTTGTTTATGCAGTTTTTATTTTTTACTGATTTATTTTGTTTGATTATGTATTTATGCTTAGAAACTAATCTGATACCATGTGAAGAGATTCATGTACTGGCACTGGTGAATAAAACCCAACAAAATGCATCTTGCCTCAAGTGTTTTGACAGACACTCCATTGTGATGCTCCCCCTGCAAGTCGGCATTATCTTATTAATCTTTTACAACCATAGTTGTAGAATATTACAGTATTGGGTCATTTCCTTATATTCCTATAGTTGAGTGTTACCGTCTGTAATTACCACAATAGTTCTTCACCATAGCATGGTTAAAAAACATTTTTCTGTATCGAAATTTCCCTAAGTTTGACATGGAAAAAATAGAACTGTTTATTGAAGTAATATAATATAATATAATATATATAATATAATATAATATAATATATATAATATAATATAATATAATATAATAATATAATGACCAAGACAGCAAGTCTTTGTGATGTATCATGATCTACTGAAGGTTGAACCACATCCAACAGGAGTAACTGTGGACGCAAGAGGAAGCTGTCTGAGAGGGATGTCCGAATGCTAACCAGGATTGTATCCAAAAAACATAAAACCCCAGCTGCCCAACTCACTGCAAAACTGTGCTTTGGGAGCTACACAGGGTCAATATAGTAGATTGCTTGGATGCTATAGCTAAACTTTTAATCACTTGTGCCAATGCCAAACGTTGGTTACAATAGTGCCAGCAGTGGAAATCTTGGGCTGTGAACAATGTGAAACATGTGTTTTTCTTGGAGTTCACCTTCACTGTCTTTCCCACAATCGAGAGAGTTATGGTGTGTAGAAACCCCAAAGAGTGGACCACCCAGACTGTTGCACGCCCAGAGTTAAGCATGGGGGTGGATCAGTGATGGTTTGGGCTCCAATATCATGGCATTCTGTAGGCTTGTTCTAGATGGGTGCGTCACTGTCAAGGACTGCCAACACATTCTGGAGAGCCACGTGCACCCTTTGGTTTAAACATTGTATCCTAAAGGTGGTGCCATGCATCAGTATGATAATGCACCAGTACACAAGACTGATGACTGAGTGGTTTGATAAACATGAAAGTTGAACATCTCCCATGGCCTGCACAGTCACCAGTACTAAATATTATTGAGCCACTATGGGGTGTTTTAGAGGAGCGAGTCAGGAAACGTTTTCCTCCACCAGTATCACATAATGACCTGGCCACTATTCTGCAAGAAGAATGGCTTAAAATCCCTCTGGCCACTGTTCGGGACTTGTATCTGTCATTCCCAAGACGAACTGATGCTGTGTTGGCTGCAAAAGGAGGCCCTAAACCATACTAATAATCATTGTGCTCTAAAACCAGGCATTACGGTTTCATTGTCCAACCCCTTTAACATCAATAGGATTATTATTCAGACAACATTTAAATTACTGTAGATTTTATGATCAAAATGTAGATGAAAAAACTATATAATTTATGTAATGCAATGCAAATTATACACAATCACAATCGTTGTCAAAGGATAGCCCGTCCCAAAATGCTATGTTATTTAGTGTTCAGCAAAAAAAAAAAAAAAACTCAAAGATGAGGTGAACTATCCAATTATTTAATAAAATAGATTTTTAATAGCTTAATTTTACTGTTAAACCGCAGTGCTGGAAAAAATCACATTTAAAATGTCAAATGTTACACCCTGCAACCACTAGGTGGCGATATAACACCATTTTGTAGTGTGCCATTTTTGCCTGTTGCCTATAAAAATATGATAAATATATGACATTTTGTCAATTATTTTAATAATTCATATCCTATGTATTATTACTAACCTATACATGGATAACCGCAGCAATAGATTTTTATTTCAAAATAAACACTATTTTAAACCATTTTACTTGAAAAACTAAAATTCAGACCTCAGTTCAGTGATACAACCATGCTGAATTTACAATTGAGTTTATTTACCTTTCAGTGCACTAAAATTATTATTTTTTTTAAATCTTGTTGTAAGATTTAACATGTTGTTAGCAACACCCTGTGGGAAACCCAACCAGTGACCTCTTTAAAAATGTGGATGGTTGCAAAATCCCTTGAAAGGGGGCTATTAAAATATTGTTAGCTTTTAACAAATAAGCACATGATTTGTTAATTTGGCTTTAAATGAAATCAATTGTCATTCATGATATTCTATCAGTAAACTGCTTTATTATAGTATGGCATGTTATTAATTTTATTATAGCAAGCAAGACATAGAGCTGACTGCATGTTAAAAAGACACAATTTTAAAGTGATCAGTGATGGGTAAGTTACTTAATTACTAATTATTAATTGCATTATTCAAACTGTATTTAAATTACTTTTATAATGACTTTTTCTGAAAAATGATTGAATTACTCAACTCAATACAACTTAATAGCCAATGTTACGATACAGTTCACTTACGGTACAAAGCCAATCATGGCATTGACGGTGCTTGCGTCTGGGCCCCGCCTATATGCACCGTGCAGGTTAGCTAGCAGGTTAATAGATGCTAATACAAACCCCGCGTCATGGCGAAACGAACAGGCAGCATGGTTGTCGGAGTATGTGCAAATTGAAGAAAAAGCGGTGAAATTGGGTGAGATTTTTTCTTTTTCAAGTGAGAAAGGTCTACTCTGCAAAACATGCAGCGATGCCAAAGTAGCAAGTGAGTTTTCAGAGGGAAAAAAGTGGATTGAATGGAAGCTGGACTATCTCAAGCGTCACGTTCAGCATAAAAGTCATTTAAAAGCTGTCGAAACTGTCAGAAGACTCAAGATGGGACAGGGGATTAGTACATTATTGCGGGAGAGCGCAAAAGACAGAGAGAAAAGGAACGAGCTGTCACACAAAACAAAATCGGACCCTGAACAAGTTAAAGTTCTCATTGACAATATTTTACTTGCCATCAAAATGAATGCATCAATGCTGTCAGTTCAACAAATCCACGATCACATGGCAAAGTATGTGAGTATACCAGAAAGCTGGCGAAGCAAAAACTATGCCTTTGAATTTGTGAACTCAATCAATGAGATGTGCAGTATTAAAATGCACCCTGGCATACCCTGATAGTAGATGAGAGCACAGACATTTCAGTACACAAAATGCTAGTCATATATATTAAATACAGGGAGGAAAATGATGTTAACTACAAAACTACAAAACACAGACGTGAAAAATAAGGTAAAATTTAAGTCAGATTTGTGCATATTCTAGTGACGGTTATTAAGATTTTGTCTTTATGGATATTAATCATTAAATGTTGTTACTATTAGGTAATTTATGGGTAGTAGAAATGCCAAGAAAAACTGTGTAATTAGATTTTACAGACAAAGTGTTCCAGGAATTTGCACTGTATCACAAGCTACAGCACAAATCATTGTGCAAAATGTGAATGTTTTAATGGGAGCAAAATGTTATGTCTGAAAGGTGTATATGTCTCATATCTTCCAGAACAGGACCCTCAGCCAGGCCAAAGCAGGATTCTCACATACTGTATAACATCTACACATCCCATTTTTCAGATTTTTGTCTTTTTTTAAGTGGACCAAATTACTTATTTAAAAATAAAGCGTGCATATCTGATGTTGCTCACAGTAGTCCTCAGTTTGCTCAGGGAGCTTGTGTGTATGCCCAGATACATGAAAAATTAGAGGGAACATTGAACAAGTCCAAAAGCCAGAGTCTGTCATGATATGGGGTTGTGTCAGAAGTAACTTGCACTTCTGTGATGGCACCATTAATGCTGAAAAGTGCATAGAGATTTTGGAACACAATATGCTGCCTTCTTTTCCAGGGACACCCATGCATATTTCAACAAGACAATGCAAAACCACATTCTGCACACATTACAAAGTCCTGGCTGTGAAGAAAGAGGATACAGGTACTTGACTGGCCTGTCTGCAGTCCTGACCTGTCTCCAATAGAGAACATTTTGCAAAACGCAACAACAAAAATCTATACTGTTGCCTAATTTAAGACTTGTTTGCAGGAGAAATGGGACTAAAATTACACCTAAAACACTTCATCACTTGGTGTTTCAGTCCCTAAAAGTATTTTAAGTGTTGTGAAAAGGAATGCCAATGTTACAAAGTGGTAAATGCATTACTATTACAACTTTTTTTGAAATGTGTTGCAAGAGCCAAAATTGGAATATATGTTTATTTTGAAAAAAAATAAATAAATATCATGAAGAACACAATAAATAATTTATTGTATTGTCTGCAAAGAAACACAAGTCAAGGTACATTTAAAAATGACTTCTTTTTTTATTTGTGTTTTCCACACTGTCCAAACTTTTTCCTTTTTAGGGTTGTAGTAGGTTTACTAACTACAGCAGCACACCAGCACTAAGCAGTATAACCCAGCATGTACTAGCACGGAATTTATGCTAGACTTTTCAGAAGGGAAATGACAGTTTCTTGAAAACATTTCACAAACTTTTTCAACCTTTTTACTATGAAAAAGTGCAATAAACATCAAATAGTTTGAACCAAGCCTTATTGCTGAGTCTACAGTATCTACTGTAATAGTTTTACTTTTGTAAGGGGAGATGGGGTTAGATGACATCTTACAAACATCTTAATCAGTTTGTTATTGTAGTGATTGCTATAGTATTGACCTTCATGGGAGGAACCAAAGATACACCATATCAGACTTCTACTACTGACTACAAAAAAACTCTCTTTTCTCTCTTCCTGGCTAACAAAGATTAATTTACTAAATTTTTCTTAAATTTCATTATTGTTTCATAGTACCTGATGTATCACCAGATTGTGAACCATGTTATACATATTTGAAAATGTTATACATATACAGTATGGAGGAACACTCCATAAGTCTTGCTGAGCTCTAAATATAGAATAACATGTACTACTAATATGATTAGGAAACTGGGGCAGAGATCACAACCTTTACAACAGTGCTTCAATCTATATGAGGGGATATGCATATGTATATTTCTCTCTTTGACTCCAGAGTAGTTAACAATCTTACCATTAAAAGGCATGTACTCTATGAACCTCACGTCCAAAGGTTTCCTCTCTGTCAGTGACACAAAGTCAACCAATTCGTCTTCATTCACACCTCTCATGACAACACAGTTCACCTGGGGAGAGAGACAACACTTCACCACAATGAACAAATTAATTAAGGTTTTACAAAATTCTGTGCAAAAATAAAAAGTAGATTAATGACATTGCATTTTTCAGGTGTTGCTTAAAACTTTTATGGTGGTCCAAAATGTCCTTACATTTTGATTAAACATTGTTTTAGGTAGGTGAGGAAGCTGCAACCATTAAACACATGAACCATTTTATCCATTCAAAGGATTATCAAACACTTTAATGCCCCTAATGTAGACTTAAAAAGTTATATTCTGGTTTTGGGTGTCCTTAACAACAGGCTGATATGCATGCAATTAAAAAAATCACTTTTATTATCTTATAATATGCATTTATTTTGGACATTATACCAAAGACTCCTGTATGATTTATTCAGCAATTCATTTCTTTAAAATCTGCTTTGTGTGATGCTAGTCTGCAGTGGTTCGATGACCCAGGTCTGTTGTGATTGGTTAACTGCAGGGGTGTTAAAGTCAGTTCCTGGAGGGCCGCAGCCCTGCACAGTTTAGTTTCAACCCTGCTCCAACACACTGACGCTGCGGTCACACTGCACTTTTCTCCCCATAGACTTCCATTCATACCCATGCAAATGTGTCAGACCGGAAACGCAGGGTCATGAGACAAGTTTCGCAGTTCGAAGTTCAAAACATGACCTCTCTAGACAGAAATTTAAAGGGCCACGAAACCCCCGTTTCAGCAGGTTCACATCTCTAGTTTGGAAAAGTCAGGAAAGTGGGTGTGTCTAGCTCTGTTTAAATGGGAGTGTTGGGGGAGGGAAAGAGGGAAGGTTTTGGATAAAAATGTTTCCGTTTTGGGCACGCTCTGATTTTCACAGAGGCAACACACAGACGCAGGGGAGAAAGACAGTGATTGTGTTTACATGGACATTAGTAATCATTTCATGCATGCCCCCGTGACAAACAGATACTGCATACGAGGAAACTGCTGGAAGAGTGCAGTTGTAATGGAATGTTTGATACCGCACATCGGATAAGAGAAAAAACCTCCGCATTTCTCGGTAACTTAGATGCACTAGGTAGGTAGCATCAGAAAGCCTTGTGCGTATAGACTATCCTGTCACAAACTTAGTAACTAAATCATTTTGATGAAGGTATGTCTTAAAAACTGAAAGAGTACTACTGATGATACAAACTAACTTTGCCATCTGAATAAACAAACAAAGGCCACTGATCGCTCACTTACCAAATCTGTAGGAGACACGACAATCAACACCAACTGGAACAGTGTCTTTTTTTAAAAGGAGACGAGTGGCAAATCGGGATTTCACCATTTCTAGATGCGAAAAGCTCTCGGGAAAAAAATGTTCCTTACAAACTTATTTCTGTGGCGTGTCGCGTGCACTGTAATCCACACGCGAGTCCAGCTGCGCTCTCATAGCGGGAAATGAAAACAAAACCTACGTTTGCAGCACATTTAAAAACGCAACACTGACAACCAGTGTCTTAAAACAATTCCTCTTCTTCTTCCACTTGTTTTGGCAGCACAACGTGGCGTCTCTATGCCGTCTACACTGTAACAGGTAAAAAACAGTCTTCGAAGCTATCATGCAAATTAATGAAGTTGCACTGCATACACAATAGAGCGAGCTGATAGGTTTGAACCAAGTCTTTCTCATGAGTTAATAATGCAGACGTCATGATGTACTTGCAGGTACAGACATCCACTCTCCACGCTGAAATCGCGAGTATCTAATTGCCGTGACGCAGCTTCAAAAATTTGTTTCAAAACGGAAGAATTTGCTCTAAATGACGCAAAAACAATCAATTTTCACTTTTTTTGTGAAATATATGTGTCCTAATAGTGTTTATAGCAGCGTGGGACACATATATGACTGTCAACAGCTCAAAAATGTGTTTTGGTGTTTCATGACCCTTTAAAACCAATCGACAATTTAAATGTCTAAGCATCTTGTTTAATCCCGCCCCTTTTCGCAGCGCCCACGACAGAATTTTGCATGCTCAAACTCTAGTGTGACTACAGCTTTACCTGTAGGTTTCAAACAAGCCAGATAGATTCAATTAGTTTGATCAGGTGTGCTTAATTACGGTCAGAACTAAACTGTACAGAGCTGCGGTCCTCCAGGAACTGAGTTTGACACCTGTGGTCTACTGCATGCAACCCATGTCCGAAATGGAACATACATCACGTCTTATAAGTGTTGAAGCAACGACCAGCCAATGAACAGAGTATATGTGAGCCCAACACAGAAACATACTGATAAAGTACTGACGTTTTACCCAGTAAACTTGACTTGTGGAGCTGCACATTGGTGGAGTTGTTCTTTGTCAGGCTGTCCAGCGATCTAACCCTCATAGATCGCTGGAGAACATTCACTTTCACATGGACTACAATTTCTGCCATCATAAAGAACTTCAAATCCTGTCAAACACCACATACACACACCAGTTCCTGTTTTCTGTTGATTACACACACGGCTTGGAGTAGCTCATGAAATGAGGCTAGTTTATCTGTTTCGTGAACATTATGACGTGTTTCCTTTGTCTAGCCTAGATGTGTTTTGACCCTTTGCCCTGTTCTCTCGTTTTGAGACCTTGCCTCCTGTAAAGACCATTCTCCTATTTATTGACCACAACTCTGGGTTCCCTCCATGCATCTGTTTGCCCCGGTTTTGACATATTTGCTTGTCTGACCATTTTCTTAATAAACCTGCATTTGGATCCTCAACTTCACATAACACTCTTCAGAGTTTGGGCTTTCAGCAGTGACATTTACATCACACTGAACTGAACTTCAACTGAACTGAAGCAGTTTTGATTTAAGTTTTGAAACTTCATCTATGTTAAGCTGTTCTGACACAATCTACATGGTAAAAAGCAATATAGAATAAAGATGAACTGAATTGAAAGATTACAGCGTTTTTAAATATCTATAATTTTAAGATATTTTAAAGAAGATACATACCTTGACTGGATTGTAGCCCATTTCAATAGCCCTTTCAATGCCTTCCATCACTTTATGAAACCCTGCAAGATATTCCAACAATATTAAAGACCACATATTTTAGGTATTTTAAGGCTAGCATATTACACCACCAATATTTAAGGTTGGACACCATTAAATATTTATTATTGTCCCATATAAATTATATAAAGGGTGACAGAGTGGTGCAGTAGTTAGTGGTGTCACCACACAGCAAGAAGGCCGCTGGTTTGAGCCTTGGCTGGGGCAGTTGGCGTTTCTGTGTGGAGTTTGCATGTTCTCCCCCGCGTTCGCGTGGGTTTCCTCCGGGTGTTCCGGTTTCCCCTACAAGTCCAAAGACATGTGGTATAGGTGAATTGGGTAACCTAAATGTCTGTAGTGTATGTGTGTGAATAAGTGTGAATGTATGTTTCCCAGTGATGGGTTGCGGGTGGAAGGGCATCCGCTGTGTAAAAAATGTGCTGGATATGTTGGCGGTTCATTGCGCTGTGGCGACCCCAAATTAATAAAGTGACTAAGTCAAAAAAGAAAATTCATTAATTTTCCAAACTACACAGACCGGATGATTTGCAACTCTGCATGCTCTGACGAGCGCTATGGAGCGAAAGTGTGAAGATGTTTTTCTGACTGAAAGAAAAAGTTGTTCTGTTACAGAACCAGGTATTAGACTATTATACCCTCTCCTTTTCAAACTATTTTTGCATATTTTAAAGGGGAAATGAAGCACTCAGTCAAGTATACATTACAAAAGATACATACAAAAAAGTGCTGGATAAGTTGGCGATTCATTTCACTGTGGGCAACCCCGGATTAATAAAGGGGCTAAGCCGAAAAGAAAAATGAGATGAATGAAAATTATATAAATGATCATCGTGTGTGAAATTTTCAGAACACACTATTAATAGTTTATAAAATATAACACCAAATATTTTTTTCTAAACTAATACATATTAAAGGCAAATCCATAGAAATGAAAATCAGAAGTGGTTTCTTCATTTTTTTTTAAAGATGTTTATCTGAACTAATCTGGATAACTATTTATTGCAGGGGTGCTCAATCCAGTTCCTGATCTACCTTCCTGCAGATTTCAACTCCAACCTTCAACAAGTCTCCGATATGGTCTGTGTGATATGGCAGGTGTGCTCGATACGGGTTTGCAACTAAATTCTCCAGGAAGGTAGATGTCCAGGAACAGGGAAGGTCACCCCTGATTTATTGCATTCATGGTTTAAATCAATGGTCTCAAACTCAATTCCTGGAGGAGTGCAGCTCTGAAGATTTTGGCTCCAACCACCTTCAAATCACACCTGCTAGTCTCTAGTAGTCTTGAACACCTTGATTAGTTGGATCAGCTGTGTTTAATTAGGGTTGGGCCAAAACTGTTTAGAGCTGCGGCCCTCCAGGAATTGAGTTTGACACCTATAGTTTAAATGTTTCAAATTCACCTGCAAATTAGAATAAAAACATCATTTTAGCAAATGGTTTATATATAAACTTAAAATATGATTAAAAGAAAAACTCAAGCTTTGTACTATTTGTAAGGCAAAATTCATGAAAATTTATAACAGAGTTTGAAATTACTACAATTATACAAACTACCAAACAAACAAATAAATAAATAAATACTTTTACAGTTTTAGTTTTTTGTGTAGCGCATCCTTGATTTTTGTAATTTTAGTCCATTTCTACTTATTTTATATAGATCTCTAAAACTACGCTTGCTCAACAGCATATTGTACCTTTTCGTCTAGTGATGAACTCAAATTTGGCAGGGACCAGCGTGTCTAGGCTGATGTTTAGCAGATCCACACCCGCTTTCTTTAGATCAGGCAAAATTTTGGCCAAATTCATCCCATTTGTGGTGACTGCAATGGTCTTCAGACCCTCCAACTTCCTAAGTTCCGCTTTCAGAAAGAAAAAAGAAATGATCAGGTATACAGTTTTAGTGTTTCTGACTGTAACATTGATTTGTCATGCTTTGTTTTGTTTGCAGTATATTAACTTACATAACAGAACATCACATAATGTTGGGGGTGACACATTGGGAGTTACGTATTAATTTTACTTTTCTAAGTAACAAGTAAAAAATGAAGTAATAATATTTCAGTTACTTTTTAAAAACATAATGCAAGTTACTTTTTAGTTTATTTAATTCGCTTTAAAAAAAATAATTTGCTGAAATAAAATGAACATCATTACATTGGATCCCGCACTCGATGAGAAAATGCAAAAACCGACAGAAACAAAGATGGCTGAGCCTTATATTTTAGCGATGGAAGTATTCTCATTATTCTGAACACATGGGAGAAAAGTAAAAGGGGATCGTCTCAATGGATAGTGATTTTACTTCACAAATAAGACAAAAGGTACAAAAGTGTCAAATACATTGCTTAAAACTTTCATTAATCTTTACTGTATATACAGCATGTCTAGCTTTGAGGTCAGGAAAATCTCAGAACAGCATTATCCTACTTTTTTCAAGGTAAATGAAGGTTATACAATGTGTTGTTAATTGCAGAGCTTCTCTATTAAACAAAAATTGCAAGTTCTGAAAGAGATCAAGCCTCAGCAGGTAACGCAAAAGTAACGTACCACACTTACCATAAACAGTAACACAACTAGCTACTTTTTTGGGGAGGAACTCAATATTGTAATGCATTACTTACAAAAGTTACTTGCCCCAACACTAATAAAAAGAATTAGTATTTTACATACAGCCCTAATCTTAGTTAAAATATGTATTACTGTATATGAAAATTAATCAAAGAATTGATTCCAACATGTAACGTGTAGATTTTGAGAGATCTATAGACCATTTAGAGCAGGGGCGGGCAAACTCGGTCCTGGAGGGCCGGTGTCCTGCACAGTTTAGCTCCAACTCTAATCAAACACACCTGCTTATAGATTTCTAGTGATCTTGAAGACACTGATTAGCATGTTCAGGTGTGTTTGAGTAGTGTTGGAGCTAAACTGTGCAGGACACCGGCCCTCCAGGACCGAGTTTGCCCACCCCTGATTTAGAGGGATGTAAACAAAAACAATGGTCCCAATGTATTTGCTAATTTAAATTTTAAATTTCTATAGCTTCTGGTAATCCAAAAAGAGCCACATATTGATATATGTTTATAATGGTATGATAGCTGTTTTAACATTAAAGTTATGATTGAATTTCCTCTTGTTACAATTATGAATTAGTTTGATAACATGCGGGAAAATGTTCATGGGCCAATGACGTCACCATATTTAAATGGTTTTTATCACTATGGTGTTACAATTCAAAGTTAGAAAAGTATTTACAAACAAAAAAAGTTAAAAAGTTAAATTTACCTATTATATGTAGAATGTCTGGGCGAATTAGAGGTTCTCCTCCGGTGATCCGTATCTTGTTGACCCCCTCTTGTACAAAAAGTCTGGCTAATGTCAGCAACTCATCTGTTGTTAGGATCTGAGATCGAGGGGTAAGTTTAACCCCATCTTGTGGCATGCAGTATTGACCTGTAAATGGAAAAATGCTTAGATTACTGAAGTAATCTCGGTTCTCCTAGATAAGGGCTTGAGCATTACATTGAATGCATATGGGGTAAAATTCAATTCAATTCACCTTTATTTGTATAACGCTTTTACAATGTAGATTGTGTCGAAGCAGCTTCACATAGAAATTCATAGTAAAATGAAACAGTGTCAGTCTAGTTTTCAGTGTTTAAGTTCAGTTCAGTGTGGTTTAATAATCACTACTGAGAGTCCAAACACTGAAAAGCAAATCCATCGATGCACAGCTCTACAGAACCATGCAAGCCAGTGGCGACAGCGGCGAGGAAAAAACTTCACCAATTGGCGAAAGTGAAGAATTAAAAAACCGAGAGAAACCAGGCACAACATCAGTTGGGCACAACCATTTCTCCTATGGCCAAACGTCTTGTGTAGAGCTGCAGTCTAGGCGCTGGAGAAGGTGGACGTCAGCAAGACTCGTCTGTCCCCGGAGCGTCACAGGAATCAGTCTCATGCTTTCCACTCCTCCATGACCACCACAGCAGCTGCTCAGGATACGGCCTGGTCCAGGATTATGAAAACCTTAGGATCATCCCGTCAATCAAACTCTGGCTTTATTCGAATACTGAATCCTGATTTGTTCATGTTTTTGTAGCTGCACAGATATCATAAATAGAAATACTGCTGGATATTTTAATGGAATTATAAAGATCACAGAAGCAAAAAAGACATCAGTGTAAACCCAAACATGAGTAGGGATTAGGCCACTCAATTAACCCTTCAAGGCAGTTTAATTTACAGGCGATCTTATATCACTGATATTCTGTGCCCTCGTCCATGTCCACCTTGTTGTCTTTGACAGGCGTTGAGGTAAGGCAGTGGTTCTCAATTCTGGTCCTCAGTTACATTTTGTATGTCTCTTTTATTTGACACACAAGGATCAGTTCATGGAGCTCTCTAATAACGAGCTGATCATATGAATCAGGTGTGTCAAGTAAGACATACAAAATGTGCAGGCTGAAAAGAGGACTAGAATTGAGAACCACTGGGGTGGAGTTACATTGAAACATTAGTGATTAACATGAAAAATGGTCAAAATGTGCTTGTATGGAACTTGCAATGTACTTTAGACAGAAATGCTGGGCGTTATACTGTTTCATCCCATTCCTGAAACAACAAGTGTATGAAATGGACCAGTCAATGGTGCTGTTGAATGAACAACTTCAACTTTAGAAGAATAAACTATTCTTTTCTGTTATTGGACTGGTACAGCCTGCATAACTTTTGCTTATGGAGAAGTGATTTGTGACGAGGAAAAACAAACAACTTGAGGATTTGGAAGTCTGAAGATGAGAGGTGAGATGAGCTAACTTTATACCCTGGAGACCCAGGTAAAAAAAATCTTTACTGTCTCTTATAATTTCAGATGCATTATACACTAGTTTTGTATTGTTCAAGATGCCACCGTGTGTGCATGTTTGTGAATTGTTTTAGGGAATCAATATGTAAACTTTCTATCACTATACTTGTAGACTATAGCTTTAATGTTTTATTCAGAGTTCCTCTCACTCATACTGAAAGCTTGTTGGACAAATAAAAGTGGCGGTGGGGTTTGCGAATGGTCAAGGTTTTTCACTATGATTGGTAGTCAACTGCTATTCTCAAACTGGCTTTGGATAAAGCGGGATTACTGTAGCAATGCTACTTGTATTACATTTACATTTTAAAAGTCACTTTTATCTAAGAGTGAAAAATTGCCTTTCTAAACAAGCAAGATTGAGCAAATCGTCTGATATTTCAGAATGTGGATCCAAATCTACCTCAGAGAAGCTATAGCCATACACTTTGTAAAAGTTTGTTGGGTAATAGGGTTGGGCGATGTCGACCAATCTAGCATCGTACGATGTCTAATGTGAAACATTGTGATGGACGATGGCATCGTTGTGGTAGGTGTCTGTGAATTAATTATTTATGAATCATTAACTAATTCATAACAAAATATTATTTGTAGCCTACCGTTTCAACTACCCGACACACATGGTCTTTGTTTTACCCATAACCAAATCACAAATAAATAAATGGAAGTTACACAGAAATTACAACCTGTCAATCACTTTTTCCGTGGGATTCTGGCATGAATAGGCAGATTAATCTGTGTTGTTATAATGGTGGCGACAAACTTGGTTGGTAAAAAAGGTGCACAACCAACAGCAACCAACAATATCTGAGGTTTTTGCTAAAATTACTAAATACAAGCATGAAAGCGAAAGATTGAAGCAGTTTACTGACACTGTGACACGTTACCTGACAGAAGAGTCATTAGATAGAGACAAGGTTAATTAAATATCACTTTTAACAACTATAGTGAGACGCGATCCAGCGGTACATCTGTTAGATAAACTGTCCAACGTGCACTGCTCTCTGGGGTTTTGTGCTCAAAGCACCTTCTGACTGCCTGGAGCTCAGATGGGCACATATGCTGCAGCACATGACAGAGTGTGTGTGGTCACGTGATGTGCGTTTTCAGCGGTATAGTGTGGAAGGAAGGCTTTTCAAAAATGCTAAGCCAAAAAACGACAGTGAGGATTGTTTTTGTTCTAAAATGCCATTTTCAAACTAAGACGTATTAGTGTAGACAGGGCCTAAGTGTGTATTTTTAGCGAGTGGGTTGCTGCTGCGAGGGGGCAGGTCAGCAGGTTTGCAATGGCCTCTCAGCATCGTGATGTCTATTGGCCATCAGTGATGGATGATGGCATCGCCTATCAACCCAACCCTATTGAGTAATTGACAGCCCAAACAGAAGGACTATATATTGACAGGTCATACCTAGGCTTCGACTGCCTCTTTTGTAAGCAGAATTTGTACTTTGAGATGGAGAACACTTCCCAGGCCTCTAGATGTGACTTGGGCCCAATCCCAATTCTACCCTTTAGCTCTTCTCCTCATCTTGCACACTTCCGCCAAGGGGTAAGGGTGTGCCAATTCTCTTTAGCTTCAAGGCGTAGGACTAAGGGCAAGGGGTAGATACTCCTTCGAACGAAGATTTTTCAGAACCACACTCGAAACCAAGGGGTAAGAAAATTTCCCAGAATACACTAGCCACAGCTGTATCCGGACGTAAGGAGATCCACAAATTAGTATTTTTTTGTCATTATTACAAATTTTTACAACAAGCAAGCTCATGTTTTAATATATTCATAACCGCGTTATGCTAAAATAAAACTGCTAAATTTCACAATCTATAATCCCTAAATATAACTCCTGTACAGCAGTCCCACAACATTCTGACACTCGATGACACTCGAATACCCTGTCAAAAAAGTCTAGTGGCTGGGAATGAGCTTTTTACAGTGTCTGGTATAATGTTAATGTTGTTTGGTGTGTTTACATAAATAAATATGGCAACGGTGTAAATGCACAGTACAGTTATGATCTTATTGCCACATTATATCTTTATAATGACATAATATAAGCCTTCATTGATTTCCTGAAGATAAATACCAAAATAATAACACAACTGGAATAACTACAGCAGTC
This sequence comes from Danio aesculapii, assembly GCF_903798145.1. Classification (NCBI taxonomy): domain Eukaryota; kingdom Metazoa; phylum Chordata; class Actinopteri; order Cypriniformes; family Danionidae; genus Danio; species Danio aesculapii. The sequence continues at coordinate 14,319,021 of NC_079451.1, forward strand.
TCGATTGTCTGATCTCATATAAAGCATGAGATCCCGATGGCATATGATGACGTGTGCAGGTGCTGTAGTGCTGTCCCAATTCTTAGGGGTAAATTTTGAAGAGGAAGGGGTACAAAATTGGGCCTTAAAGAGCTATATGTTTACAAATGCTAATTCACCTAGAAAAAGTGGAGAGTTTACATTTATAAGAGACAGAAGAAGATGATTTTTCTTTAAATATGTGGGTTTGCTATAACAGTGGTCAAATATTCAAGCCTGTTTTGCATATGCAGCATGTAACCTGTGGGAGGTTTGACTCCACTGCTCTGTGAAGAGAATGACTAATGTGCAAAAATGGGAGATGCTCATTGTCCCCCTGGCTTACATAGAGCCTGGCACTGCTCTTTGGCCAGAGGAGAAATGGTTGTGCACTATTTCTTTACTTTTGTCAATTGGTGAAGTTTGTTTCTCGCCACTGGCTTGCTTGGTTTGTAACTTGTGAAGCTGCACATTGGTGGATTTGCTCTTCAGTGTTTTGGCTTTCAGCAGTGACATTTACATCACACTGAACTGAACTAAACTTCAACTCTGAAAACTGGAATGTAGCAGTTCTAATTTACTAGAACGTCTATGTTAAGCTGCTTTGACACAATTTACCTTGTAAAAGCGCTATAGAAAAAAAGATGAATTGAACTGAATCTGGCAGGCTAAACATCATTGACTTTGCAAGTAAACAAACATGAAAATCAGGCTACAGAATTAAAGTATGCATAAGTGAACATTTGAAAATCTACTTGATTTACTATTGATATTAATCACGCCATTGAAAACATGCATTTACTTATGCCGCAAAACAGGGGAAGCAAGCATATAACACTTCGACAACAGGTGCCAGAACTGAACTTTGTTTACATTTGTAATTTATTAATATGTATTTTTGCAATAATACGTTTGATCAACTGATTTATCAAAATCAATAAACATCCTTTAATCCTAGAAAAATCACTGTAATCCAACTGAAGACTCAAATAACTGATTAAATTGCTAACAGTAAATTACTAGTTAGCAGTGCTTCAGTTGGACTGGTAGCATTGATAAAGTAAGTACCAACTCATGAAGAAGAAAAGTGTGTGAATGACTTACAACGAAGATTACACTTTTCAGTTAAAGAAATTCTCAGGTAATTGTGTCTCCGTCCAAAAGAGTCTGTGAGAAACTTTGAGAAAGGAAGAACATCCTTTAGAACTCGTCTATGACCACCTGGGACCACAGGCTGTCTGACCTGCAGAGAACAAATGATAGACAATGTTCAGATGGCAAATCAGTGTAACAAAACAGCCTTGATTTAAAGTTGTTGACGTTTTATACAGTTCTTCATAGCTTTTTTTTTGTGCATGCCCCATCTTTAGTTCTTTTTTTTGCACACCTTGTTGGCTACCATGGTTACTATTGTTTCCAGATGCCTTGTTGCCACTGAGTGGTACGGTTCGGTTCACTACAAATCACTCTGATCAGTCTTGTGTTTTTGACATTCCCACTCGAAAAAGAAACAGTATGTGCTGTTCATATATAGTATTTTTCTGCACGCTCAAGTTATTTTTATTATTTTAATTGTAGACGCATTGGAAATGCTTAATTTGTTTGTATGCATCGCACAGACTCATAAACAACAATAGAGGACATGCACCACGGGCCTGTTTCAGTAAGGAGATTCAACCAACTCGGAGTTTAAATTTGAACTCTGAGTTCACTTACAGAGAGATTAAAAACTCAGAGTTTTCATTTCAAAACAGCTGATCTGAGTTAGGTCATTCAACTTTGAGAAGACCAACTCTGAGTTAATCGCACACACGCGACTATAAAAAGGCATTATCAATGGAGCGCAGATATTTTGAGTCACCATGGCAACATCTAAAAAAAATTAATTAATTAAAAAAAAAAAAAAAAAATCACCATTTCTTTCTCCAGCTGAACTTGATGTGCTCATGCAAAGTTATAGCAAAAATTACCATATATTTAAAAAAGCAACAGCACTGCATAAGTGAAACAGAGACAGCATGGGAAGACAGCTGCTCAAGTTAATGCATAATTTTACATTTAAAATATTTAATTATTATAAAATAAGTAATGTAATGTGTGACGTTTATTAACTTTTCACTTAAAAAAGTGTGAAATTGGCCGTAACTTTGAAGTTATTTCAGATGAAATTGCATTAAATTACATAAAATAGGCATAGTTTCTACAACAAATTTGATAAAACAAGAATGTATATAACCTTAACTTAATTTTCAGGGGAAATAATGAATTTAAGGTTCCCACTTTTACACACATTGCTCAGTTTTAACAGATTTTAAAGTGCTCTTGTGTGTCTGCCTTTTTTATTGATCAAGTGGAGGTTGATATGACATTTAGAATGCAAGCAGTACTAAAAAACTGTATTTAGAAAGAGTAATAATCCTATTAATCTAGTTACAGTTCATGTCCCTGTCAAAGGTCAGTGAATTTAAGCTAATTAATTATTAAAAAAGGACAAGTCATTCTCATACGTGACATTCTTTGTGCGACTGAAATGTAGGCAATAGCTATGTTTCTATCCAAAAATGTAAATTAATTTTATGTGCAAAACTGGAATATCACATAACAGATATGTGAATAAAGCAGCATTTCTATCCAACGAATCAAAGAGAATAAAATCGTCACTTCCTGATTATCTGGCGCCAAATATCAACAGTAAAAACAGAATTTACTATACTATATTTATTATTTAATAAATGACTTTCACCTCAGAGGACAATACCGACACACAATGAGAGCGTGGTGGTGTTTGAAGCCATGAGACACAGAGAACAGACACTCTTGACACGCTCCACACACTCTGGGGGTAATTAATATTATAATAACACTAATACTGAAACGGTTAAGGCATTTTAGAATGACCAACATTTCAGATGTTTTACAGTGTGCTCAGCCTGCTGGTTTGTGCATTCACACACATTTTCATCATCATATGGTCTCTTATAACAAACCTTATTTAATTCATATACTGGAATTTGTTCGATAAAAGTGTTTCCATCGTAGTTTATGCACATCTTTTCTTATCGAATTAAAAGTGTATCCAACTTAATTATGCGCATGTTTTTTATGCGTAGTTTTAAAAGTTATGTGCATCATGATGTTTCCATTAATTGTTTTTATGTGCACATACAAAATGAGCATAAAAATATGTGGGTGAAACTTAAGGCTAAGGCGAGAAATACCGCTTCACCTTTAAAAAAAAAGGGGAGGTGACCGGCAGAAACTTCGAGTTTAGAGAATAGAACCTGCTCCTGACCAGGTTAGGTTCAGAGTAAGTTACCATGGTAACTGACTCTGAGTTACAGTTACCTCTCTTTCAGAAACAGGCTTGACTTACCTGCTTTCTTGAGTTTGACAAACCTGACATTTTGAAATGGAAAACCCAGAGTTTTCTCATTTCAGTGTTAAAATACTCTGAGTTTTCACTTAACCTCCTTTCTGAAATGGGGCCCATATCATCTTCTTGCCTCTTGGCATGTGGCTATTTTGTCACAAGAAGACAACAAGCTTTGTGTGAGCATGGATGATTGCTATTGCTTTCTTGCCCAGTTATGGCTGTTGCTGAAACGCCACATGACAATCTCAACACTTTAAATTTGAACACAAATTTAAGATGCTGCTCCTACACATTGACAAAACACTACATGAAATTAAGCCATTTCAATGGTCATTGATGGGAAACATGATGGCATACATACACTTACTAAAGTGATTCAAGATAATGATGGTTTCTGATCCTCCTACTGATCAGTATGTGAAAATGTCAATACTTCTACTGACTACAAGGATTGTGTAAAAACATTGATACAGCTATCTTTCACAATATTTCTGATAGTGTATTAATAATCTGGTGGATAATCTAATCTCTACTATTGCTACATTGTTAAATGTTTTCAGTGCATTAGTTTATGGTTGTTTCGACCCACAAGTGAGTGACCCATGCAAGTCTTTTTTGTGTTTACTGTCACTACATGAGATTAGTGGGGCCTTGTCTGGGCTTCTGCAGGTAAACAGTCAGAGGTTTTTGGTTTTAAGTGCACCAAAAACCCCTACCTGCAGAAGCCATCTAGAGCTTGAGGAAAGTCATAAACGCGTGCAGTTTACCACAATCAGGAGATGATCAGCAGTGATGTTTCATTCCCATGCTTTCTAAGAGTCTAACTTATAACAAGGGCCAGACAGAATCTGCTGACATTTTTTGCTATTTCTGCAGAGAATTTTGTAAAAAATCTGCAGATTTATGTGGAATTACTTTAGGAGTACCGTAACTAAAAACTTCATATATGAAGTAAAAACAATAGCTTTTTAACTTTCATTTAATGTTTACGATGCAAATCCAATTAGATTTATTTATTTGGTAAACAAAGGAAATCTCTCATATAATATATCTAATAAAAGACAGAAAATATTACTTTATGAACTGTTTTGTAAATAAATCATGTGAACATTTTCATATTGGCTAATAATAGTATTGAAATTATAATAAAAACTGAATAAATATCAATTTACACAAGTAAAAAATTAGACTCGATGGACTAAATATCTGCGGATTTCTGAGCATGCAAATTCCGTGTGGGCCTACTTATAACCTAAATTTAAAGGTGCTGTATAGTGAAAATCTGGATATACCTAGACATGGCTGAATAATAAAGGTTACTCTGTTTGCTTATATAATTTATCTCAAACACTGGAGAGAGATATCTAATGTATCTAACTAAAATGAACCTCTAACTTCACTTAAAAAGATTTAACAAGGCAATCAGTTTGTTCATTTTGCACATGTTAACATCAGAGTACATGTACCATAATATCCATGACTGTTCCAAATAAGGTCAAACCAAGCTTCTGATTCTAGGGATAAATTCTGGGTTAAAAAAAAAATCTATGAAATTGAACCAATTGCAGTATGTGGTACCTTTAAGCTTAGCAGGAGAAATGCCCAAACTTGCCTTTGCAACATCTATATTTTGGTTTTAAGTTTAAAAAAAAACAAAGTAAAGGATGGATTATCACATTTAGTTCACTTTTTAGGCTATTGATCAGTTAATGGAGTACACTTAGAAAGCAATTGAAGTCATATTTTCCCACAAATGAATCCTCAGTCACCTTTTACTCATGCTTCACTTGATTAAAACCTATTTGAGTTTCATTATTCTGTTGAAAACAGTGGATGTTTTGAAGAGCGTTTGAAACTGGTAACTTTGGTGCCATCAACCAGCATTTTTCCAGATATCTTCTTTTGTGTTCAATAGAAGAAAGAAAATCAAGAAAGATGTTTAACCACATGAAGGAGAATAAATGGTGAGTGTATTTTTCTTTTTAAACTATCCTTTAAAGAGATTTCAAAGCATGCATGCTGGTTTGTCATGTGTTACAGTGTGACAACCTTGACTGATTTGTCTGGTTTGGTACTAAAATAAGGGTCTTATGATCCCACTGATCTTGCAAAGCGAGAACCATTTATAATTTGTCACACCTTAAAACCATGCTCAGCAACCATGCTGGCATGAAGCATAAAAGAGACCTTTTGTGAATCTGATTAGCCAATATTTTACACATCACATGTAGCCTTATTATGCATAATTACATGAGCATACCCTCAAACCATATCCATTTCAACTATACTAGGCATGGGTTATTTATATTATGCAGTAAATAACTGCATAAAAGTGCAACCTTAAATGTGTAGTTCACTCCAAAAAAAAAATCTGATTACTTTCTTTTGTTGAGCAGAAAATATATTTTGCAAAATGTTAAAAAGTGATAACATAGCCATTGACTTCAGTATTACTTATTTTCCTACTATGGATGTCAATATTTACTGCTTTCAAACATTCTTCAAAATATCTTCTTTTGTGTTCAGCAGAAAAAAAAGAAACTGGAAACACTTGAAGGTGAGTAAATAGTTATTAAGTTGTATTTGTGAGTGAACTATAGGTTCTAACATGTAAGTTAAACAATCATACATCAAAAAGACAAAAGTATTGCTGTTAGATAAAAACAAATCAGACAAAAATCGGATTAAGAATTATTATCCTTGTCCCCAAAACACATGCATTAGCCTATAGCAATCACGTGACTTCAAAGCAACAGGTGTGCAGGCAAAGTCCGACACACTCACCTCCTCCAGTCTGTTTTCTTCATGAGTGACACCGGAGTACCATCGACACATTTGGTATCTCCCACATGCCTGCTGAACTGGCCTGCAGAACTTTACGCAGGCCTCTGCAGCGGTGTGCGCTCCAATGATAAGACGACTGAATGTGTTGTAGTTTAATGCCATCACAAAAGCAAATGTCTCAGTATGTGTTGAAAGCGATACAATATCTGCCGCATAGTGACTGTTAAACTTAACGAACAGTTCGCCTGGAACATCCACGATGATGGGCTGTGTCTTTCCGCGGCCAATCAACGTCGAGGTAAACCGACAGGAACTCTGGGCAATATAGTTTATGTTAGTGAACTACAAACTAAGTACATCTCGGCACAACACTAACCCATAAAATATGGAAGAAGGTATGGTCACTAAAAGATATATGTTTATAATTAATAAAGTAAGAGAGGTGTCTTTTGAAATTGTACACAGAATTTTCCCTGTAAAAGAGATAATCGTTTTTAAGTAAATAGAGAGACAACTGTTGCGATTTTGTGGGAGCCCATTGTTACTTATTACTTACTATTACTTATTGAAACTGTTACTTATTTGTTTATTTTAATAAACAAATATTTAAGTGTGCAATAAATGTGCACACTCAAGGCTGTCTTGTATTGATGTTTCTGGCTTAATTTCAAGGCTTTTTGGAACACCAATTACTGATACTTCAATTCATCGTTATTTCTGTAATGCTTTTACAATGTGAATTGTGTCAAAGCAGCTTAACATAGAAGCTATAGTAAGTTAAAACTGTGTCAGTCCAGTTTTGAAGAGTCCAGAGTTGAATTTCAGTTTAGTTCAGTTCAGTGTGGTTTAATTTATATCATTTAAATAACATGACAAAACAATGTACAGAATACATTTTTCGTTCTTTCAAAAAGTAGCTACAACGTATTTTAGCTTATACAGCTAGTAATTTTATTTTATTAGGAAAATATTATATTCATGCAACGAAATCGGTTAAAGTTAAGCCAAATTGTAGACACCAAAAAGCAAAAATAAAGAAATAAATAAATAAACTTATGAAGCATTACGTACATTTTATTTGGTTAATTAATTGTTTATTTATTTATTTTTTCATCCCTGGCATCTATGTTTTTGCCGTGAATGTACATTGCTAAAATTTTATGTTTGTACTAGGTTTGTACATATTTGCATAATAAAAACAAATACAAATACTACACAACACGCTCAAACTATGCAATGGACACATCTGTAATAAAGTAATGTTAATGGTTTCACAGTGCTCAGAAGTTAATTTTTTTTTTTCTCTGAGAGCCAATTTGGAGTTTGAACTCACAGGCTGTCATTAAGTAGGCGTCTGTTCAAGCTTTATACCACAGAATGTCACTATACATGCCAAACAAGAATTTGTTTTGGTGCCTTTTTTATTGTGAAAGTAGCCCACACTAAGTTAAATTAAGCCTACACTGCATATGTGAAAAAAAAAATATATATTATTTATTAGTAAATGTACTGTAGTGGTTTTGAACTAATCAGTTTTGGGTGAAAATGTAATACATTACAATGTTAAGCCTATCTTACTCTTAAAAAAAAATAACAAAAATGCAAAAATAACACAACATATCCTTTTACATGTGCGTTTCTTAAAAGTAACTAACACATTTTTAAAAAAGTTTTTTGAACTGACTTAAGATTGTTATATATTACTTTTTTCCATCACTGTGAACCATACTATATTATATATCATAGTAAATGCTATATCAATGAATGCTACAACATACTGTATAAATAAAGTGTAATATATACTCTAGTATACTTTAGTTTTTACTACAGTGAACTGTGATGTATTACCATTGTAGAAAATCCCTGTAACATGCTCACTGAAGCTCTGCCCACTGTTTGCAGAACCTCTCTGATACACTCATTGAAGGCCCATCCATGGTTCACAGCTGCGCCTTATCACCCTTATCAGCAGCAGTGTGCTCCTGTCTTTCACTGTTTTGGACTTCTCATGTGGTGTTGTGGCTGTGTACAAATGTGAGTTATGTTTTCTTGTAGTGTTTGTTTATGAAGTATTGTTTATTTATGCAGGTTTTTTTTACTGATTTATTTTGTTTGATTTGTCTTCATGTAATTATGCTTAGAAACCACTCTGATACCATGTTGAGAGATTTATGTACTGGCATTGGTGAATAAAACCCAACAAAATGAATCTTGCCTCAGGTAGGGATGTAACGGTGCATCTGACTCACTATTCGATACGATTCCCGATACTAATCTCACGATTTATGATTTAGTCACGATTTTTAAACAAAATTATTTTAAACAAATTTAAGGTGAATAACCTTTTTATTCTTTTTCTTAAATGCTGCATGTTTTTTGCAAAATAATACATGTTCTGCCATAAATAAATTGCTAAAAAACTAAAACTGTGACTGTGCTGGGATTTTACATTTAAAAAAAAGAAATATCAGCATATCTATGTTTTCTGGCATAAGCTGAGGTCTTTGCACATTTACAATGTACCCTGCTGATGAAAACAAAATAAAAAAAACTCTTTCACTGGGGACTGAGATGGCTGGTGTGGAGAGGTAAGCCTTTCCTAAACCAGAGAACAGTGTGTATAAAGGTGGTCAATAGGCCCTCTGCTCCAGGGGACTGACCATTGGCATAAAAAACTGATTATAAAATTACAAATTATATAGTAAGATAGAGACATGAGCTGAACATGATTATGAAGGTCATTAATATATCATTAATATTACTTGTATAATTAATTTGTATAAGTATCAGTGTGATGCACTTAAGAGATCATTTTAAATATTTAAAATAATTAGTTATAATAAGCAAATTATTAAAATATACATAAGCTAATTTGAAAAGGGGAGGGTAAAAATAATATAATACCTGGTTCTGTAACAACAACTTTCTCTTCAGTCAGAAAAATATCTTCACACTTTCGCACCGTAGCATTCGTCAGAGCAAGTGGAGCTGCAAGTCATCGGTCCATGTGGTTTGGTTTATTAAATGGTGGTACAGAATGTAATTTTAAGGCTTGGTTGTGTTAATAAAATGCAAAGCAATGTGTGCTCATGTTTCACTTGAAGGAAATCATGTAATTTTTTTCATAAATCTCACTTTGATTATATACAGCTACTCAGCTAACATGAAAACGACTGCTATATTTCCTAGTTCCTCTGAAAGGCCCGCCCTCAAGTGACTCTGATTGGTCATGTGTCATAATGTGCTGCGATTCGCGGATCGGCTCCATGTCACGCCCGTACTAGCATGCGCGTTTTGTGTAAACAATCAGTCAATCTTGTGCCCGCTCTCTAAAGTAAAATCTGATAATTGTCTGTAACGAATGAAAATGGGGTGCGGCTCCTTTAAGAGAGTTTGCCATTGTGTGTGTGTATGTTTCTATGTGTGTGCATTTTGTATGAACTGTCTGTAGACACATGTAACATGAGTAGGCGCATGTGGCGGGACCAAGGTTTATTTTTCTTTTTTTCTGATGCTCAGATTAAGTTATTTCTCTGTAATATACAGTGACACTGTTGACAGAAGAATAAAGCTGCGGTCACATTGGGCTTTGTGTGTGCGAAATTCTGTCGTACGGCGCTGCGAAAAGGGGTGGGATTAAACAAGATAATTAGACATTTAAAAAAGCCAGACATTGCTCAATATTTAAATTTCTGTCCAGAGAGGTCGTGTTTTGATCCTCGATTGGTCTCACGCAGTCAAGTGATGCGATTTCACAGGTCAGAGTTCACCAAGCTTGAACTTTGCACCGCAGCAACATGCGAAACTTGACGCATGACCTTGCGTTTCCGGTAAGACGCATTCGCGTGCGTATGAATGGAAGTCTATGGGAGGAAAGCCCAGTGTGACCGCAGCTTAAAGCTATGGTCACACTAGGCTTTGTGTGTGCGAAATTCTGTTGTACGGCGCTGCGAAAAGGGGCGGGATTAAGCAAGATGTTTAGACATTAAAAAAAGCGAGCGATTCCTCCATGTTTTAAATTTCTGTCCAGAGAGGTCCTGTTTTGATCCTCGATTGGTCTCACGCAGTCAAGTGATGCGGTTTCGCAGGTCAGATTTCACCAAGCTTGAACTTTGCACCACAGCGAACTGCGAAACTTAACGCATGACCCCGCGTTTCCGGTCTGACGCATTCGCGTGCGTATGAATGGAAGTCTATGAGAGGAAAGCCCAGTGTGACCGCAGCTTAAAGCACTAGATGTGGGATCCGATGTGTGAGCCTTGATTGATTTTTCTGCTGCTAACGTTACATGAGTTAGGCGAGCTCTCGTTGCACGACGTCTTTCACATTAATTCAGAATCTGTATGTAGGAATCATTCACATATCTTTTGCGAGTTCATTATCTGAGATGTAAAACGCACAGAAAAGCAGCCTAAAGAGAAACACTGCTGTGTGTGCGTGTGTGTGTGCGTGCGTGTGTGTGTGCGTGTGTGTGTGTATGTGTGTGTGTATGTGTGTGTGTTTACAGCGGTTTGACTGATAAATATGAATTTGTAGCTAAATCGTTAGCGGTGCCAAACAGCATTTCCTATTGTTTACATATTTGCTACAACATACTATTAAGGCTAGACATTGTACATGTCATGATCAGTTTTAACAAAAAAAAACAGATACAGGTTGTGGCTCAGAGTTGCTCCTTTTTGAGGAGATTTTAATCGAATCCAGCACTGAACTGAGAGAGATTCTGGAAGATTCTGTGTTTTGTCAAATCATGTTTGCTTTGTATTTTATAATTCTCTGTAACATAATTAAAATTAAACTGTAAGCACTTCTGTCTCTGTGTGGTGTCCTTCGGGAAGCCCAAAAACAGAAACAGAAGAAGCTCTGTGGTAATAGCAAGACTGCATTTTCTCCCTCTGCTGTAACATTACAGCGCCTCTGGCCGCGGCCCTTAGCTGTGCAGTGTGTGTGCGCAGTAAAAGTACCTTTGTGATACCTTTTTGTAGTCCCCAAAATTCGTTCATTGTAGGCTTTGCTTGCTAAGGCAACCGCCTGCTATCCAAGGTTCTCATGTGGCACAGTTGCCTACCCTGATTGGAAGTTTGCAGCCTTTAGTTATTCAGTTTGTGTCCCCTACATTACCTGCTTCTGGGGTTGATGTGCACCAACACGAATCAGGACAATCTAATGCAGCTAGAGCTGCAATGCAACCACCAATAACTCATTATAGTTTGAACCCCTCATTGGCCAAGTTTATTTAGAATTTTAGCCACCAGTAGCAAGCCATATGTATCCACACCATTTGCCAGTCTCAATGAATGCTTATGAATATCAACAACCGCCAGATTTTCATGGCTTTCTGGCATCATCTCAGTGTCAACCACACTTTCAGCTGGTTTTGCACAATCTAGGAGTTGGACATTAGTACTCTAATAGTCAGTTACTTGCTCCATCTGTACCTTCAGCATCTTGTATAAGTAATCAATCATCTGTACCCTTTACAGCACAAGCTGGAGGTTTGACTAACCATGTTCAAGTTGGCCTTCCAAGAAATGTTTCAACTGGCACAATGTACCAACTACATTTCATAATGTTCAGTCTTTGTTCCACTTAGTTATATCGAGTCCATCTTCTCCTTTGCCAGTGAGACCTACCTGAAAACAACACCAAAGTAACCAAGTGTTATAGAATAATCATTTGCCTCATGTCCCTGAGTCTGAGTGAGATTTTTTTTAAGTTCCATTGTCCATTTTGTAACAGTGATGACCATAATCTTAGTAAATGCCTTAGCAAAATTAGATTTGGAGGATACAAGGAACTGGATTAAAGATAATCGTTGTTGGAGATGTGGCAGAGCCCACCATACTTCTCAGTGTGATCTAAGGAGAGGCTGTACTGAATGTAAAGGTAAACGTATGGGAGTTCTACATGAGGTGAATCAGAAGCCAGATTCTGGTGTTTTCTTACTTGGTTGTCCAAGCTGTTCCCCTAGAGTTTTATTAAAAGTTGTTAAATTCCTATTGAGCCATAATGGAAAATGTATGGAAACCTATGCCATATTGGATGATGTATCTGAAAGGACAACGCTTTTGTCTCTGACAGCACAGCAACTTGTATTGAATGGCACAGCTGAGTCTTTAGTACTTCGAACTGTGCAGCAAGAAACCGAGGTTCTTAGAGGAGCTAGTGTGAGCTTCACAATTTCTGCCCCAAACTCCCAGCTGAAGTACCAGGTGAAAGGGGCCTTTACTGCCCATCAATTGGAGCTTCCTGAGCAATCCTATCCTATTTCAAGCCTCCTCAACCGATTTAGCCATCTCAAGGGGATCCGATTGGAAACCTTTAATAAAGTTCAGCCTGTGTTGATCATCCACATCTTTTGGCTCCAGTAGAGGTTTGTTTCTGCCCTCAAGGTGGACCAGCTGTAGTTCATACCAGATTGGGATGGGCTCTTCATGGTCCAGTACCATTAGCCAAGTCAGCTAAATCTGAAACTTTTTTTGGCTCCAGCAGGATGTAGAATGGTTGTAGCAAGTAGATGTGCTCCCATACAGTTATGTCATTTCTTCGAAGAACTGAGAGCCAACTGATTCATGATCCTGAGAAAGCCCTTGTTTATGAAGGGGAGATACAGAAACTAGTGGAGTCCGGTTATGTGAAAAAAAAATTGAGCCCTGAAGAAGTCTCTCAGACCCAAGAATCCTGGTTTGTACCACACCACATAGGCACAAACAGAATAGAAAGTATCATTTGGTATTCATCTGCTCGTATGTTTTTAAAGGATACTCTTTAAATGATCTTCCGTTGCCCGGCCCGACCTTGGATTCATCTTTATTAGGTCCTCCTCCGCTTTAGAGAATACCCTGTGGCCATTAGTAATGATATTAAGTCCATGTTTTACCAATTTTGTTTGCTACCCTCAGATAAATCCCTTTTGCATTTTCTGTGGCAGAACATAAGAAAAGTTGAGCCAGCTGATGAGTATGAATGGCAGGTCTTAACCTTTGGAGCCATTTTTACTACGGTCCCTTTTGAGAGATGTAGGCTTTGAGATTAGACAATGGGCCAGTAATGTTCTGGAGGTGGTGGAAGCACTACCTAGTGATACAAAATCTGCCCACACTGAGTTTTGGTTAAGCCAAGACTGTGTAGATCCCAGTGAAGGAATGTTAGGATTGATTTGGTACTTTGCAATAGACCCTTTTTGTTACCAATATCGTCCTATTGAATGTAAAGCCCTTACTTTGTGCAATGTCTGTAGGGTTCTTGCAACTCAGCATGACCCTATAGGATTTCATATACCTTACTGGGGTCCAGTTGGCAAATTTGTTGCAGAGGAAACTTGACCTGCACATTCAGCAAATCGTCTTGTTTTCTGATTCAATGACTGAACTTGATTTGCTATACTTGCTAAACTTGTTGCTATAAAGTATTTGTTGCAAACCGCATTACGGAAATCTTAGAGAACTCTATTCCTTAACAATGGCATTATGTTGACACCACCCGTAATCCAAATGATGATCTCACCAGATCATCTAGATCTGATCTAGCAAAGCCTAATTGTTGGATTCAAGGTCCTGATTTCCTTTAATCTGAACCCAATCAGTGGCCAAAATTCCCTGACAAGATTGAGGACTCACAGAGCTGACAAAGTCTTTGTTTTTTTGTGGCTTGACTAAGACTGGAGATGGACTTTTGAGTTTAGATGTACAGCAATACAAAGCTTATCAAACTGTGGCAGCTCAACTTGATAACTTTTCACTTAGTAAAGCTCAGATTGAATTGCTCCTGTTGCAAAAGGTTCAAAGGAAGGATTTTGCAGAAGAATATGATTCACTGAGAGCAGAGAAAAACGTGCCATCTAGTAGTCAATTGTACAGTCTTGTTCCTTTGATTGGGAGGGCAACTTCGACATAGTCAAGATCTAGCCTTAGAAACCATTCATCCAAATATTCTTCATCCTAAGAATGTTGTCACAACTTTTGATTGCTGATGTGGATGCTAAGTTGGGTCGTCCTGGAGCAGACAGGGTTTATGCTCACCTTAGACGTTGTTATTTTTGGATTCTAAAAGGATGACAAGCTATAAGGAACAATGTGTTTAGATTGTGCCAAATTGAAATGTAAATCACTGAAAAAATGGCTGATCTTCCTCCATCTAAACTCAATCTGTTCAAGCCTCCCATCTGGTCTATTGGAATAGGTTGTTTTGGGCCATTTACAGTCATGTCTGGATGCAAGACTGAGAAGCGATGGAATTGCTTTTTAAGTGTCAAACCACTTGATGTGTACATATAGAATTGCTGACGAGTCTTAATGCTGACTTTGCATTGCTAACTGGCATTACGTCGATTTGTAGCTTTTTGAGGACAGCCTTATGAAATGATCTGTGATCAAGGGACCAACCTTCATGGAGGTGAGAGTGAACTAAAAGATGCCTTGAATTTGTTGAATCACCAAATCATGTTCACTTACATTCCCCTTATGCTCTACATTTTGGAGGGACATGGGAGACAGAGAGACTCGCTCTATAAGCTCGCTCTTATAGGTGGAAGAAATTTAAAATTCCAAACTCCTAGGCTATTTCTTTTTTAGTGCTGAGGATTTGGATCCAGTTAATCCTAATTTGCTCCTCATGGGGCAGTTAGATGCTGCTCTACCTCAAGTCTTTTATGCCGATTCTAATATATTGACTCAATGGAGATGGAGACACAGCCAGGTTTTGGCAGATCAATTCTGGATTAGTTTTATTCAAAAATATCTGCTTAATTTACAAGTTCACCAAAAATGGTTGCAGGATCAGGATAATTTGGAGAACTCTGCTGTGGTTATGGTTTTCGACCACCAACTTCCACATGCTTTATGGCCCATTGGTAAAGTGCTTAAGACATGTATGGGCAAGGATTGTCATGTAAGATTTGAGAGACCACAAATACTTTGATGTCTTTGACAATTCAAACATGAGCTGGAAACACGAAGACAATCGGCTCCACACCTCACCAGGTGGGAATGTGGGAACGCCAACTCCTCTCCTTTCCTTCATTTACATTTGAAGCATCCCTGCAACTCCCTCTTTTTACTCACCCTCTCTTCATACATCCCTCTTATCACACAGAATGGTTATTTCAAAGTATAAAGGTTCTATATCAATCCAAGTGACTTTATCGATCATGTTTGATATCATTTGAAAT
The DNA here is from genome assembly GCF_903798145.1 of Danio aesculapii. Lineage (NCBI taxonomy): Eukaryota > Metazoa > Chordata > Actinopteri > Cypriniformes > Danionidae > Danio > Danio aesculapii. The sequence continues at coordinate 14,334,365 of NC_079451.1, forward strand.
GTCTCTGTGTGATTCAATGGTCTCATTCCCTCAGAAATAGACATAAATCAAAACAATAGATATATAACTTCAAGGTATCTTTTGAACCACTGCTAAGAGTGTGCCTTTACCTAAGGGGCTTCTATTCAAATGACCACTTGTTCCCTACAGGCAGAAACTCTTCAGATCTAACATGCCACTAAATGCAAATGCCTTTTGTTACACACCCCTTCCTCGAGTAAATTCTTGGATTGACTACTAGTTTCTAAATGTTTGGGGCGATTCTGTAACCAAATTAGCCCATGGTGTGGAGCTTCATGCTCCATACTATGTATGTTTTGAAATCAAGTATGCATCTATTGATCTTTGATTAATCTTTGAAGAATTTGATGTTGTGTATTGATTGTTTATGAATTGACTGAATGAATTGGCATAATACACATTTACCTGATTAATAAATTATGTTTTGAATTATTCAAACAGAGTTATTATTGGTGTTATTATCTCTAGTAGATTATGTTAAGAACATACCACCACAAGCCCCTGTACGGGTTAGTAACGAGCTAAAACACGATAGATGGAGCAGCGTGACACGCTATACAATTTTCTTAGAGACCAACTAACACACTGGCATTAATTCAAGTATACTTGGACTGTAAAATGCCAATAATGGGTTTTCTATTTAGAACAACAAAGTATTGTTGAGACCAATCTAAATGTGGGTAGGCCTTCATCTCTAAACTTATAATACTATTCAAATCATATGGTGATTATACAAAGTTACTAAAAGTTTAAGTAAATTGGTCTACTTAATTCTATAGTAATGATCATGGTATGATGAAATAGTTTTGTCTTGATTTAGTAGATAGCAGATCTATGGGGACCACACAACAAGTATTCTAAAATGAGTAAGTAGGGTTCTGCCTTTTTTAGAACAGTAGTTGCCTGTGGTTAATGACCAAGACTGACATGCTTGTATTAAATAGATTGTATACTCGGCCAGTACAAGTCTCAGGCTGTTGTAGGACTCCGAATGAACGAGAATAATATACAATAATGGATCAAAGAGAATATTCAATCATATTCTAAAGTAATATTAAAAGAAACAAAATAAACTTAGCAATGTTTTAGAATTGGAGTCAGATAAAACAAGGATAAATATATTTATATTCTAAACCACCTCATACTAAAATTGGATTAAGATATGAGTTAAATTTAAAGTAAATCAACATTGTGCACTGCAAAGACCAAACATGCAGTGAACCTTCGTCCACCAGTAGATACCGTCGTTGGACCTTACAGGCTGGACCTTACAGTCAGGACAGAGTTGCAGAAATTAAGGCCAATGGGAAAACTTACGTAAGACCCGTTAGCCGCCTCATTCCTTTACCCCCTATTAAGTACTGATTTGTAGTATGATGGTTTGATATGTGAATCTCTAGAAGCGAAAATATGCCATATCATATTTTAGGGCAGCCTTGTAGAAAATCCCTGTGACATGCTCACTGAAGCTCTGCCCACTGTTTGTAGAACCTCTCTGAAACACTCATTGAAGGCCTATCCATAGTTCACAGCTGCACCTTAGCACCCCCAATCAGCAGTCGCTAAAGTAATGTGGCTTCAGAGTAGCAGTGTGGTCCTGTCTTTCACTGCTTTGGACTTCTCATGTGGTGTTGTGGCTGTGTGCAAATGTGAGTTATGTTTTCTTGTGTTTATGGAGTATTGTTTGTTTATGCAGTTTTTATTTTTTACTGATTTATTTTGTTTGATTATGTATTTATGCTTAGAAACTAATCTGATACCATGTGAAGAGATTCATGTACTGGCACTGGTGAATAAAACCCAACAAAATGCATCTTGCCTCAAGTGTTTTGACAGACACTCCATTGTGATGCTCCCCCTGCAAGTCGGCATTATCTTATTAATCTTTTACAACCATAGTTGTAGAATATTACAGTATTGGGTCATTTCCTTATATTCCTATAGTTGAGTGTTACCGTCTGTAATTACCACAATAGTTCTTCACCATAGCATGGTTAAAAAACATTTTTCTGTATCGAAATTTCCCTAAGTTTGACATGGAAAAAATAGAACTGTTTATTGAAGTAATATAATATAATATAATATAATATAATATAATATAATATAATATAATATAATATAATATAATATAATATAATATAATATAATGACCAAGACAGCAAGTCTTTGTGATGTATCATGATCTACTGAAGGTTGAACCACATCCAACAGGAGTAACTGTGGACGCAAGAGGAAGCTGTCTGAGAGGGATGTCCGAATGCTAACCAGGATTGTATCCAAAAAACATAAAACCCCAGCTGCCCAACTCACTGCAAAACTGTGCTTTGGGAGCTACACAGGGTCAATATAGTAGATTGCTTGGATGCTATAGCTAAACTTTTAATCACTTGTGCCAATGCCAAACGTTGGTTACAATAGTGCCAGCAGTGGAAATCTTGGGCTGTGAACAATGTGAAACATGTGTTTTTCTTGGAGTTCACCTTCACTGTCTTTCCCACAATCGAGAGAGTTATGGTGTGTAGAAACCCCAAAGAGTGGACCACCCAGACTGTTGCACGCCCAGAGTTAAGCATGGGGGTGGATCAGTGATGGTTTGGGCTCCAATATCATGGCATTCTGTAGGCTTGTTCTAGATGGGTGCGTCACTGTCAAGGACTGCCAACACATTCTGGAGAGCCACGTGCACCCTTTGGTTTAAACATTGTATCCTAAAGGTGGTGCCATGCATCAGTATGATAATGCACCAGTACACAAGACTGATGACTGAGTGGTTTGATAAACATGAAAGTTGAACATCTCCCATGGCCTGCACAGTCACCAGTACTAAATATTATTGAGCCACTATGGGGTGTTTTAGAGGAGCGAGTCAGGAAACGTTTTCCTCCACCAGTATCACATAATGACCTGGCCACTATTCTGCAAGAAGAATGGCTTAAAATCCCTCTGGCCACTGTTCGGGACTTGTATCTGTCATTCCCAAGACGAACTGATGCTGTGTTGGCTGCAAAAGGAGGCCCTAAACCATACTAATAATCATTGTGCTCTAAAACCAGGCATTACGGTTTCATTGTCCAACCCCTTTAACATCAATAGGATTATTATTCAGACAACATTTAAATTACTGTAGATTTTATGATCAAAATGTAGATGAAAAAACTATATAATTTTATGTAATGCAATGCAAATTATACACAATCACAATCGTTGTCAAAGGATAGCCCGTCCCAAAATGCTATGTTATTTAGTGTTCAGCAAAAAAAAAAAAAAAACTCAAAGATGAGGTGAACTATCCAATTATTTAATAAAATAGATTTTTAATAGCTTAATTTTACTGTTAAACCGCAGTGCTGGAAAAAATCACATTTAAAATGTCAAATGTTACACCCTGCAACCACTAGGTGGCGATATAACACCATTTTGTAGTGTGCCATTTTTGCCTGTTGCCTATAAAAATATGATAAATATATGACATTTTGTCAATTATTTTAATAATTCATATCCTATGTATTATTACTAACCTATACATGGATAACCGCAGCAATAGATTTTTATTTCAAAATAAACACTATTTTAAACCATTTTACTTGAAAAACATAAAATTCAGACCTCAGTTCAGTGATACAACCATGCTGAATTTACAATTGAGTTTATTTACCTTTCAGTGCACTAAAATTATTATTTTTTTTAAATCTTGTTGTAAGATTTAACATGTTGTTAGCAACACCCTGTGGGAAACCCAACCAGTGACCTCTTTAAAAATGTGGATGGTTGCAAAATCCCTTGAAAGGGGGCTATTAAAATATTGTTAGCTTTTAACAAATAAGCACATGATTTGTTAATTTGGCTTTAAATGAAATCAATTGTCATTCATGATATTCTATCAGTAAACTGCTTTATTATAGTATGGCATGTTATTAATTTTATTATAGCAAGCAAGACATAGAGCTGACTGCATGTTAAAAAGACACAATTTTAAAGTGATCAGTGATGGGTAAGTTACTTAATTACTAATTATTAATTGCATTATTCAAACTGTATTTAAATTACTTTTATAATGACTTTTTCTGAAAAATGATTGAATTACTCAACTCAATACAACTTAAAATCCTTCTATATCTCAAAGCATACAGAATACAATTTAAGCTCTTTTAATTATTTAAATTTGCCCAGACCCCCAAAAATCACTTAATAAATGTTAAACATATACAGTTGAAGTCAGAATTATTAGCCCCCCTTTAATTTTTTTTTTTCTCTTTTCAATATTTCCCAAATGATGTTTAACAGAGCAAGAAAATGTTCACAGTATGTCTGATGATATTTTTTTCTTCTGCAGAAAGTCTTATTTGTTTTGTTTCAGCTAGAATACAACCATCATTATACAATAACACGCCTAATTACCCTAATCTGCCTTGTTAACCTAATTAATCTAGTTAAGCCTTTAAATGTCACTTTAAGCTGAATAGTGTCTTAAAATATCTAGAAAAATATTATTTACTGTCATCATGGAAAAGTTTTTAAAACTATTATGTTTATAAATGTGCTGAGAAAATCTTCTCTCCATTAAACAAATTGGGGGAAAACGGCTAATAATTCAGGGGGGGCTAATATTTCTGACATCAACTGTATATCAAGGCACAAAATGTTTCAAAGTAATATTGGCACCATATTTCAGCTATATTGGCATTGACATTAATCTCCTTAGTTCATTGTTTCTTAAACATATGTGTTATAATCTGACAAACCTAAACTTCTTTAGTTGAAAATATTTATTCTGCATCTTTTATTTTTATAACAACATGTATTACAATTACTTTGGTACTAATTTATATAGAACGTCTGAATTCCTGAACTATTTTAGGTAAATTATCTAAGAATTACAGATAATTTACTTTTTCCAGAGGAAAGGTAAATTACAGTAACTAGTTACTTTGTAACTAATTACAGCCAACACCATCTAAGACTATATTACATTATATTCAAATTTTGTAATTGCTCATACAATAATTTGGGACACATAATGCACATTTCATAACTTTAAAATGAATTATTTATTTAAAATATAAGATTTCCACACCGACAGATGCATTGGGCCTAAAAGTCAATACACAACTGCAAAACAGCCATGAACGTTTTTGAAACTCATTTATTTCTTACCAAAATTTCAACTTGGCAAATAACTTTCAACCTTGCACATAATCATTACAAAATTTGATCAGTTGAAATTAGACAATGGGTCTTTTTTCATAATAATGCAAGATAAAGAATGCACCTTTAATCGAAACATCAGTTTGGATGTCATTTGAAATGTACTGTGTATAAAGTAAAAGTAAACAATTTAGTATAATGTGTGCCCAAATTAGCATTAATTAGCATTAGCGTGTTTTGTTTTGCATAAAGTGCTTCCTGTTTCCTTTACTTCATCAACGCCATTTATGTTATGCTGATTGAATGTATTCATGTCAAAACAAAAAAACATATTTTTGATGTCTTGTATTGTCGTTATTATTATTAACGACTCTTATTGCAATGACGATGTCAAATGCTAGTTTTCACAGAACAATATTAGGGCGTTTTAAAAACGATGTGCGTAAATAAGAGATATATGACGCATAAAGCAGGTGCATTCTGCCATCTTGTAACAGACGTAAAGAAACAAGCACCACATCGTAACAATGATATATCCAGCAAACCCAAACACTGTGCACAGCAAAGTACGACTATCCAAAAATAACACTTTTTAAATGTTTTTTATTATTATTATCATTATAATAAATTTAAATTACCAAAGAAACAAACACATATTGCTGTTTTTGTAGGTTGTTTTCTGTCTTCCAACAACAGTTAAAGCAATAAAAAAGAGATAGAAAGAGACAGACAGGGAGAGAGAAAATACATTGACTGATAAGCAGTACATGTGCAGAAAGCTGTATAGGTGGCTTCCTCAAATTACACAAGGTTCAAAGACAAACAGAGAACAGTTTACAGCACACAGTCTTCAAACAGTTTCCTTTTGGATGGTGGAACATAGAATCGCTCATCCTTGTTTTTAACAAACACTAAAACTCTTTTGGATTCTTCCAAACAAAGTCCTTCAAGTAGAGGCCACATTTGAGCTCAGTTTCTGTTCAATAAATACTCTATTTTTCCTCACCTTACTGCGGTAATAGTAACCTCTCTGAAGTTCAGTGTCCATTCCGATTGCAATTTGGATATTTATTCAGTGTCTAAACACCCACCTTTTGTCATTTTGCTTTCCCTGTTTTATCAATCATCACAAGGAATGGTGTTTTATTTGATTGTAAGTTTGCAACAAAGTGCAGTAATCAGTGCCAACCAGTGTTTCAGGGAGAAGAGTTCATAGATATATATTCATTTAAACTGCACCCTGAAAAGGGGCCGACATAAAAGTACATATTATAAAAGTAATACATAGTTTGCTATCTTTATTCGAAAACCACAGTGTGCACCAATACAAAAGCAGTATTGCCATGTCAGGGTTGGAGGCAGAGCCCAATATGGCTAGTTTCCCTCATGTACTGTTATATTGTGTTCTGTGTGCAATTGCTTCTAGTAATGCTTGTATGGCTCGCTGACACAGAAGAAAATCCCTGACAGTAGATTTGCTGATGCAATAAAGTGTTTTTTTTTTCTTTGTTTGTTTAACTTTACATAACAAAAGCTATGTAAATTTGGCAATCTATCCTTAGTGCTTGCGTCGCATATACAAAATATCGACAAAGGTCATCATTTTATTATACAAGTTGGTTCTTTCAACATTTAGCAGTCAGGCTCATCCAGTGAACCCTAAATATTAAAAACAGCAGAGCACAAAATACAATGCGACAATATTCAGACGTACACATACAAAGGTGATGATGTTTTAGGGCAGCTATCTAAGCTAGTGTCCTGATTCTGTACCTATCGAGAATTTTTCAGGCAATCCCACTCTTTAATAATGCTGGGTACACACTAAAAGATGATTTTATTGAAATCTTATTAGAGACCACACAAACAGGGACAAAAAAATCCATCCCGATCTCACGAGGATACATAACTCTTTTACGTATTATCAGAAAAGTGCCTAATTTATACAAATTGATCATATGTATGATTTTTAAAGGGATGCGTGCCCCCAATCCACACCTAAACCTAAATGAGAAAGTTGTACTAATTACAAATGAGATCGTACAAAGAAATAATAACTACCCACTAAATCAAAAAGTTACGAATTGACCCAAGTTACGAAAATTAGATATCACCAACTTGCTCGTATAGTGTGTGGCATGCCATGAGACGGCGCACCACACACCAACAGATCGACTGTTCAAATCTTGCAGAATCTCTTGAGACTAGAGATCAAACATGGCGGACAAATAACTCAATAAACATTGACATTATTGACAAATCAAAAAGCTACGAATCGACCCAAGATACGAACATTTTTAGATTTCACTGTTTGCTCGTATAGTATGTGGCATGCCGTGAAAAAGCACACCACACACTAACAGATCGTTAATTTTTCAAATCTTGCAAAATGTCTTGAGACTAGAGAACAAACATGGCGGACAAATAACTGCATAAACATCAACATCATTTATCGACAAATCTTTATAAAAAGTTATAAATTGACCCAAGTTACGAAATTTTTTTAGATTTCACCATTTTGTTCATAGAGTGTGGCATGCCGTGAAACAGCACACCACACACCAACAGATCTTCAACTGTTCAAATCTTGCAGAATCTCTCGAGACTAATAAACAAACATGGTAGACAAATACCTGAATAAACATAGACATCATTTATCGACATAAATCTACAAGCTGATCTTCCACTAAATCAAAAAGTTATGAATTGACCCAAGTTTCGAACATTATTAGATTTTCACCATTTTGTTTGTATAGTGTGTGGCGTGCCGTGAGACAGCACACCACACACCAACAGATCAACTGTTCAAATCTTGCAGAATCACCTGAGACTAGCGAACAAACATGGCGGACAAATAACTGAATAAACATCAACATCATTTATCGACTTAATCTTCAAGCTGAAATCAAAAAGTTACGAATTGCCATGAGATTGTGTTGAAAATGGTTAGAATTCATTG